>NW_009608984.1:58403-63763 GCF_000690535.1 Cariama cristata
AGGGCACGTGTGGGGCACGAACACCGTGTATCAAGCATGCCCTGGGGTGGGGAAGAGCTTGAATACACCCTCAGCCGCACCTCGAGTGCCGTGTTCAGTTCTGGGCCCCTCACTACAAGAAAGACCTTGAGGTGCTGGAGCGAGTCCAGAGAAGGGCAACGAAGGTGGTGAAGGGTCTGGAGCACAAGTCTGATGGGGAGCGGCTGAGGGAGCTGGGGGGGTTTGGTCTGGAGAAGAGGAGGCTGAGGGGAGACCTGATCGCTCTCTGCAACGACCTGAAAGGAGGGTGTAGCCAGGTGGGGGTCGGTCTCTTCTCCCAACTAACCAGTGAGAGGACAAGGGGAAACGGCCTCAAGTTGTGCCAGGGGAGGTTTAGATTGGATATTAGGATGAATTTCTTCACCAAAAGGGTTGTCAAGCACTGGCACAGGCTGCCCAGGGAAGTGGTGGAGGCCCCATCCCTGGAGGATTTAGAAGATGTGCAGATGGGGTGCGTCTTAAGGACATGGTTTAGTGGTGGGCTTGGCAGTGCTAGGTTAATGGTTGGACTTGATCTTAAAGGTCCTTTCCAACCTAAATGATTCTATGATTCTATAATACAAATACTTGAATGTGAATATCTCCTACACAACATCCAGCTTATTACATCCCCAGGAAAGCTAGGCCCTATCACTGCTGCTTGTACACACTGACGCTTTGCCAACAAGCTCTTAACAAGCAGTCAGACTTCTACAGTTCTATGATAAACACCTATGAATAGTACTGTCATTACAAAATGACTGCTAACAGTGTTGTACCTATCAGTACACAAAATACCCTATGTTAGTATCAGACGTTTCCAGCACAAAGCCATAACCAAAGCACCTGCTGCAATAAAAAGGAAAAATTTGCTTCCATTTTTAAGTGACATCATTTAAACATATGACATTTAGAACAAATCTTCTTGAAATCATCTCTTCAGCTACTTACTGCAAAATTATATCTTTTATAGCAGCTATGTTCTTCTATCAAAACATAATATTTATGCAACATGATTTTTTTATTCTGGAATACACCTTTATATGTTTATCCTCCAAATTTTTATTATTTTTTTCTGGAACACATTTTGTACAATGAAAAACGGGACCACAAAATGTAAGGAAGACTTAAATACTGAGAGTGCTAAATCAGGGTTCTTACATTTTATCTGTGGATTATTTCCTTGGCTTCAACAGTACTCTGCTTAGCAGGGAGATGCATGTGTGCAAGACTCAGACTAAGAGTATTACTTGGAATTTTAGAAACCTGAATCAAATTTGCACACTGTTGCATTATAGTTAACTGCTACTCAGATAACCATTCTAGTGATGCTAACCCACCCACTCACACCTTAGTTCACTGGACATTAGATGGTTAAAAGATAAAACAGTGAAAGGAAGTCCTCAGCAAAACAGTTTTTCCAAAGTATGCAAGCACACACAAACAGAGCAGTGACTAGCCAGACATCCTAAGTGAAAACAACAAAACACCTGATTCAATTAGAACAAAAGAATTCCTTCTGAACACACCACAAAAATTATTTTCCCATAAATATCAACAAAATATTGTAAAAAAAATGTTGTAAACTTAACCGAAATATACGTCCTCTACATCATAACAGGTTTGGGAAGTATAGTGTGTTTTTCAAATATCAAGTAACAGAATAAAAGCAACCTTATTTCACCCTACCTGTTGCCATTTGCACTTAATTGCTGGATCTCTGATCAACTGGCAATGTCTCTGGATTTGCTGGACGACACCCTGGTAATATACCATAGAAGAGTCATAATTCCCAAGGAGTGCATATTCTTTTCCTTTTTTCACATTATCGCAAATCTCTGCTAAATTCATCTTCACCCAGAAATCTAAAAGAGAACATAACAATCAGAAAAATGATTTTTACATGCTGTGGAATAATTCAGACTGTGACACTTTAGTTTTGTTTTTTCTCTTGTAGCTGAATTGTCTTTCTGCCCCCCACTCCTGTCCAGTCCCCCTCTTTTTCAATCATTTAGCTCTGGAGTATCTATTTACTAGTCTAAGATTTCAGCTCATGAATCGTAACTTTTTTATAGTGATAAAAACCACAGCTTCTTTGCTGCCTTTGGCCCCAATCCTGATAAATTGATGCAGGAAAAGTAAATGCCCAGCCCACACTGAACCTAACAAGTCAAACTTTAATTTGTAGATCACCACAATATATTAGCAGCCATCAACCCATGAATCACAAATCACACGAGGCATTAAATTGCTTTTTATACTGTTGTATTATCTACGTGCCTAAATGTGCTAACCAGCATCAGGCAAGGCTGCACTTAGCACTTTCAAGAGCCCTCACCCTAATGAGATTATGATATGGTTGAATGACAGCTCTACTATAGACAAAGTTGAGAGCCTCATTCTGTTTAAATATTCTTTCAAAGCACTCCAACATCCACATGCTGACTTGGATCTTTTCCTTAAGTTTAACATCACTTTGAGATTTATGGCAGAGTTAGCAATCCAAATTTAAGATTTCTTGAAACAGTGATTCCCAAAGTACAACCTTCCTTAGTCCCCAAAACAGTATAAGATTTATACATTTTACTAACTTTTTTATACAACCAGTAAATCACAGCATGACTTTAAAGCAAACCCATAGTCCAATTTTTCCCAGTAATCATTCAAGAAAGCAATATTAAACCACACATTAAAAAGTAGGCTACATTGTACAGCTAGGTTTGGATTTCAGGTTCAAGATCGCAGCAGTGTCTTTATCTGAATCCCACATGACCCAAAGTCTAGGTCCCTACCACACAAAAAGAGCATCAGTTCCTTTCCCTTGTCCTCTGACTCAGAACAGGTGGGGTCCCTGACACTCCTCCAGATATAAACCTCTGGAAATCAAAAGTAAAAAATTAAGATTCATAGTTACACAATGCAGAGAGTTGCACTGCCCAAGGGGGAGGAGGCTGGCTCTGGAGGGTCGTCCGCTAACTGCATCGAGGGTTTGGCAAGTCTAAGGTGGTGAAGTGAAGATGCCCTGAAAGGAGGGTGTGGCGAGGTGGGTGTTGGTCTCTTCTCCCCAGTAACCAGCGATAGGACAAGGGGAAATGGCCTCAAGTTGCGCCAGGGGAGGTTCAGGTTGGATATTAGGATGAATACCTTCACCGGAAGAGTTGTCAAGCCCTGGAAGAGGCTGCCCAGGGAGGTGGTGGAGTCCCCATCCCTGGAGGTGTTTAAAAGCCGTGTAGATGTGGTGCTTAGGGACATGGTTCAGTGGTGGGCTTGGCCATGGTAGGTTTATGGTTGAACTCGATGATCTTAAAGGTCCTTTCCAACCTAAAAGACTCTATGATTCTAAGAAACAGGGAAGGAGAGATACAGCCAGATGGGGAGAGAGGTGGGCACGGGTCCTGGCGCAGCACACCGCTCAGGCTGCACAGCTGAAGACAGCCCGTGATACGGGGGTGGTAGCAGAGAGAAGCCAAGACAGGGAGGAACAACCTTTTACAGCCTAGGGGGTTATAAAAACGTTAGTAGTTTTTACAGAACAAACAAGACAAGATCAAGAGAGCATTAAGGAGGATGTATCTTATGCCTTTGTATTCCCTCATGCTTAGCAAAATTCAAACCTCTGACAATAAGTTAAACATATATCCACACAACCTTCACTCTGCCCTCCCTGAACACTGCCTATAGCAAACACACGCTCTGCCTCTCAACAGTGCCAAACTGATGGTCCTGACTGCTGCCTGCAGCTGCACCCCAAGTTTGGCCCAGTACCTCTTCACTCCGGCTCCCTGCAACTAAGCCATGGAAACGTGGTACCCTCACGGAAACCCACAGGCCACACAGATTCCGTGTGGGTGAAGACTCGGATGGCAAGAACATGCTGCTACCCATGGCTGGCGCTCATAGAATCACAGAATCGTTTGGGCTGGAAGGGACCTTTAGAGGTCATCTAGTCTGACCCCCCTGCGGTGAGCAGGGACATCTCCAACTGGATAAGGTTGCTCACAGCCCCGTCCAGCCTGACCTTGAATGCCTCCAGGGATGGGGCTTCCACCACCTCTCTGGGCAACCTGTGCCAGTGCTTCACCACCCTCACCGTAAAGAATTTTTTCCTTATGTCAAGTCTAAATCTACCCTCTTTTAGTTTAAAACCATTACCCCTTGTTCTGTCACAGCAGATCCTGCTAAAAAGTCTGTCCCCATCTCTCCTATAGGCCCCCTTCAGGTATTGGAAGGTCGCAATGAGGTGACCCGGAAGACTTCTCTTCTCCAGGCTGAACAACCCCAACTCTCTCAGCCTGTCTTCATAGGAGAGGTGCTCCAGCCCTCAGATCATTTTCGTTGCCCTCCTCTGGACCTTCTCCAACAGGTCCATGTCTCTCCTGTGCTGAGGGCTCCAGAGCTGGATGCAATGCGCCAGGCGGGGTCTCACCAGAGCAGAGTAGAGGGGCAGAATGACCTCCCTCAACCTGCTGGCCACGCTTCTCTTGATGCAGCCCAGGATGCGGTTGGCCTTCTGAGCTGTTGCTGACTCATGTCTAGCCTGTCATCCACCAGCACCCCCAAGTCCTTCTCCGCAGGGCTGCTCTCAATCACACCTCCACGGAGCGCAGCAAGACACATTGGGGCTTACTTGTCCTCGTGCTGTGCCGCGCGTTGCAGCTTGCAGATCGTTCCCACGGGCTGTTATAAACGTCTGGGCAGGAGCAGAACTAAGGTGGAAAGGGCGACGACCCTAATTTTGTTTTCTCTTGGTGCTGAGGAAGGGCACGATACATCGTTGGAGAGCTCTAGCTCTGTGGCAATTAAGGCCATTTAATTCTAAAATACAGAAGATGATAACTGATAGGAAGAAGTGATGTGTTTTGCATTGCACTGGAAATGGATAAAAAGATAGGAACCGAATATAGAAGCCATTCAGATCTGACAAGTCAACTTATAAATGAACGAAACACCACCTGGGGCAGGATCCATTGCCCAGTCTTCAAACACATCCAGGTTAGGATCTGCTACACAGATCCAGCTTGTCCCCGTAAGGAAAACAGTCCTCAAATCTCCGGAGGTTTTCCCCACATGTAGCAAAAAAGAGAGAGGGGGAGGGTAACCCCAATCCATCCCACTCCTACCAGTTTGATGCCAGTGCCCACAACAGATGCCCAGAGGGATCACAGGGCGACAGGAGAGCACCTGAAGAGCAGCACAGAGCAATCCCAGCCGCTCCAGCTCTGAGTCAGCTTCACCGAGGGCCCAGCTTAAATGCCTCTATGGAAATGCTCATAGGATGGGGAATAAAGAGGAGTTGGAGACCTGCAGGGCTATGACCTTTTTGGCATCATGGAGACGTGGTG
>NW_009608985.1:0-226 GCF_000690535.1 Cariama cristata
GATCCACAGTCCAGCTGCTTACAAACCACTGCAGCATCATTCATGTCCCAGGAGAAACCACACACGGTCCCCCATTGACCCTGATGTTTCACCTCCACTCTCCCAGCACAGCGCCTGCCGCCATCCGCCAGCCTCACCTCCGCAGCCCCTTCAAACACCAACATGGGACCAGTCAGGACAGCACCAAGCCCCAGCACTGCAGGTCTGGAGGCACCCCCTCCCTGCG
>NW_009608986.1:0-13237 GCF_000690535.1 Cariama cristata
AGAGGAAACAGTCTCAAGTTGTACCAGGGATGGTTCAGGCTGGGCATTAGAAAGAACTTCTTCACTGTTAGAATCGTTAAGCATTGGAATGCGTTCCCCAGGGAGGTGGTGGAGTCTCCATCCCTGGAGGTGTTCAAAAAACGTTTAGATGTGGAGCTTTGAGACATGGTTTAATGGGTTTAGCGGCCATGGTGGTGTCAGGTATATGGCTGGACTTGATGATCTTTGAGGTGTCTTCCAACCATAATGATTCTATGATTCTGTGGGTTTTTTTTTCCCAGTAAGACAGAAGAGTCTGCTTAATACTTTCATTTCTAAATAACTTTTAGTTTCAGGTAGGCTTGCCAGGATTCAGAGTAAAACAAATCCAATTATTATTTCTTTTTTAAAGCCCTTTCCCAGAATCTGTCTCCCTTTTTTTTGTGGCTAACAGCACAATTCTTGTAAGAGGCAAGACATGTTTGTGTCTGCTGTAAAACCAGAGCTTAGGAGAGCAACTTCCAGAAGTTGTCTGCTTGCATTTATGTGCAAACTGGACAACCATCCTCAGGGTGCAGAGTGCGTCTGCGCTGCTGTCTTGCTTCTTCCCACTGTCTCTGCCTGTAATACTGAAGGGCAACTAGCTGAGCTCAAGTCAGCAGTAAGCTGGGCAAGATAGGCCCCCACTCAGTGTATACGGCCCACTGAGTCCATTGGCAACTGCTACAGCCTATAATATGTGCGTTCTTTCTTAGTGGGCATTGGAAATAAAGGACATATAATACAGGGTATTTCTTGTGTGTCACTTTTTTTAAAACTTAGTCACAGCTTATACGCAATAATTCGCTTTGTGAAACTCAGGCAAGTTTGTTCATAAACTCTGCGTCAGCTCAAGAGCTTCTTACTGCAGTAGATGTAACATGAACACAAAGTCCCAGCAAGACTGATGTCCAGTGCCCGTAACTCAGGAGGAGGATGTCGTTTTGCTCTGAAGAAACAGGAAGCATTGACTGCTCCTGCAGCCATTCATCTTCACCATGAAAAGAAAGACTAATCTTTGAGACTAACCAAGATTACTAAGCTGATTTTTTCAGCTCTTGTTTTTTTGAAATTCCTGGTCTTCTTTATGCCACACTACACATTTTCACCTGACATGTCTCCTCCTCTTCTGTTTGCTTTGCTCTTTTCAAACAGTAAGCAAGATACTGAGCAGAAATTACATTTTACTTCTGGCAAGCAACTTTGTAAAGATTCTGGGGCTAAACCCCCAAACAGGTTTTCATCTCTTTCTTGATACATGTAGTTTTGAGCACCCTTGCCTGAGAGGCACTATGTAAAAGTAAACAGTGGAAGACATGACAACACAAGACATTTGCAGAAGAGCAGTACCATCCCCTAGCACACAATTCCCTCCTTTGTTTTCCAAAGGCAATCAATCATGTGTCAGTGAAAAACCTCCCACCTTTCTTGGTTTTTTTTCCTTTGTAGAATATATTAGTTAAATCTTCAACTTTGACAGCCAAAGGGAAATCTCAGGCTGAAATGGTGTCCCAGATTGAAACATGAATTTGTCAAACCTTTTAATCCTATAATGCTTATCTCCTTTACCACCTTTGGGGTGTACAGACTTTCACTATCATCAAAGTCCCAAGCCCTCTCTCCTCTATTTCCCCATTATAATCCTATAAATAAACATTTGAAGAACAAAAAGGACTAGTTTCTGTATGGGTGGGGGAAGGGTTTCCTGGATGATTTTTGAAAGGACACCGCTAAGCTAATCACTCACCTTGCAGATGTGTGCCCATCTTTTTGGGCTTGCCAAAACTTACTCTTATTTCTGTGCTTTCATTTTGTGTCAGATTAACCCAATGAAGTGACTTGACAGCCAGATTCAGATCCAAAATGGGCCTGCTTCATAGCCTGCAAGCTCAAATTATTTCCAAGCTTTTTCATATGTCAACTGCTGTAAACATGCATGGAGATAACAGCAAATATCAGAGGTTTGACTAAGCTGGTGTTGCAGCTCTCAGCACCGCTTCTTGAAATGTTTGAAGGTATCTTAATAACACAAGTTCTTCATCTTTTTCCTAAAAAATTTGGTCTCGTGCCTTGCAGAGTGTTAAAAAAATCAAAAAGAATATACTTTTCTCCTTGACTACTGGCATGAAGCTGCTTTAACGATGAAATGTTGATGGAGGATATTTAACAAATGTGAATCACAGGAAATTTCAAGTAGCAGTGTTTCCAAACTTTTCTGTACACTTCATTTTTCACATAGATTTTCGCCAAAATCCTGGTTTAGACTTAGTCATTTCAGACAATATACGGAGGTGCAATGTCTAAATGGATGTGCTGTGAAAGCTAATCAAGGGTCTAGGCCAGATGCTAGTATTTGGGCGCTCACTTGTTTCTGTTCACATGCAATATCAATATATTTTGGACAAAAAAGAACTTATGTTTGTGCTGTAAAACCTGGAACAAAGCAGGAAAGTTCATTCTCCAAAGGAAAAAAAAAAAATTCTTGTTGGCTTCAGTGATCTCTGGACTAGGTGCTGGTTTTTTTCTGACACCCCAACCATTTACTAAAGGTAATCCTACATGTGCAATTAAACTACCATGAGAAATCTGAACTGTATTCTACCATTCTTAGGCTCTGTAAAGCATCAGATCTGAGCTAAGAATTAAAATAATGTTGCCAACTTCTTTAAAATGCCCTTTTGTGGTAATTGAAAAGTCTGTGTCTGGTAAGTCTTACTAAGTCACAACACTAACTTTAAATTCTAGCAGAGTTCTTCACAGACTGTTCACTTCCACACATATATGCACATACATGCGTGGTGACATGTGGGGTCATTTGTGCCTCAGTCAGACTATGAGTCGGGAAAACTATGGCTGTGTCTGCACACTGTAATACCAGATAACACTGCATTACATTAACTTGCAGTACATTTCAGGAAGAAGTGTAACCTAAAGCCTTGAATTCAAATACAGCTTGGAATTTTGTATTTCTCCTTTACCATGAGTCATAAGCAAAACTGATTCTAGAAAATGGGAGAAACAAGATGTCATTTATTATACAATCTACCAAATTTCCAACCATGTTTCTTTCCAACAAATCTAGGAGTTTGATAATGAGCTACCACTGAAGAAAGTCATGTTAGTCAGACCAACAAAACATCTCCATCCACATTTTTCATTGACCGAATGGAAAGAAACTAGAGATTATATTACGTCTGCATTCAGCACTTTTCTACAGAAATCTAGAAGAACATGCAGACAAGGTCACTGGTCTACCAAGTAGAATGCATAAACTTTCAAGGGAAGCATTGAAGCTGTGAAATTTTTCAGTTTGCTTGGACGCATTTTAGATATTTTTGAACTGTCAAAGTAAGAGGCGTTACATCTTTTTATTAGAAAATTCTGTACTAAATGTGCTGTGTGTTTTTCTGTTCAAAATCTTTAGCACCCCAACAAAGACTGAAGTATTAGGAAACGCCAGAAAAAAAACAAACCCCTGCTTGATTGAGAATAAGAGTGCTTCGGCTGCAATGCCAGTTTAAATAAATATAGGAACGGGATGGTGGGGCAAGATCTAAATTAATCTCTAATTTCCTAAATGTTTATTCTCAATGAGATTAAATCTATTTCAGATAAAGGTGCCACTTAATTCTGAATAGTCAAGGGCTATAATAAATGATGATGTGTTCCAGGTTTTATAGACAGAAATGGAATGCACATATAGTAAAGCTGAATTTGTATTCTTGCTTTAAACAGTTCTCTCTTCAGCACTTATCTCCATGTGAATGACATTAAATTGGAATCTGGTATGTCAGACCAGATGTGTGTGGTGGTTCCTTTATTTTGAAGGGAAATGATTGGGAGAGGTTTTGAAAAGGTTGTGCTTTTTCATTTAAGAAAGTAAAGCCTACAAATGGGTACAATTTTAGAATTCTTGCAAACATAAGACTAGAGTGAGAAAAGATCATTAGGCTTAGGAATTTATTCATTCCCAAATTGTATTAACATGAATTTCTTCCCCAGCATTTTGAAATGCTGCCATCTGAAGAAGTTAAAATGTATAAAGTGGAAAAAATGAGTATCATGAGCATTTATGCTTGTCCTTAGTTAGCCTTGTGCATTTGTAATTTCCAGCTCACTTTAATGGAAATGAACAGCATCACAACAGACTCAAATTACATCCATGCAAAGCCAGAGAGGTGACAGACTATATTAGTGTCATCAGGACACCTTCATATTTCTGTGAGGGTCTGTTGACAACACTAAAGCCCAGATATTGCTGAGAAATTATATAAATTCCCCTCTTGAGAGATAATTTTGCAGTGGCTTGAGTGTAAATTCACAGAGGTTGTGTCACAACTTTCATGTTTGTATTTCACTAAGCCTAGAAAGCCTTGTGATGTTCAGACTCACTGTAAAGCATCTTCTGAGCTGTTCTTTTGGTAAGCTTTTGTTGTTCTCAAGTGTATTAAAATCAAAGCTGAGGCTTCTGCAGCAGCTGAAGAAAGCTGACTGGAGCAAGTAAGGAAGTCAAGTCAAAAATTGTAGACGACACTCCTGCAAAGTGAATCCATCATGGTTCTTAGGGTACCCATGGAGACAGCTTCCTTACTGTGTCCACACCATTTTGGGTCCCAGAAGTTTGATTCATATACTTTCTAGTAACATTGAACTCAGGAAGCATTTACTTTATGGACTATGGAGTCCTCCCTTTCTTAACTTACAGCTACTTCAAAACTGCAGCTCATGTCCACTCATGTCCACTGAGTCAGCCTCCTGGGGTGGAGTACCACTGCAGTATCTGCAATAGTGGATAAAGAAAGTGTTTCCTATTAGTATTAATATTCGTGCATGTGTCTAGTTACATGGTTAATGTTTACAAATGAGTATTTAAGAGAAATTGCTTAAACAGCCTAAATCTATATATTGTATGTCTTGAAATTCTTTGAGTGTAGACTTGATTTCTTTAAAGTGCTGTTCCCAAGATTATATTATTTTTAATTGACTCAAAATGCAAATTTTTAGTTTGATATTCACTAAGAAGAATACTCCAAGAAAAACAGATCTTGTTCTTTTGGTCTGTGGAGATATTTTTTTTTCCCTTGCAGTGAACCAAGAAGCTGTGACACAGAGACATACAGTGAGCACACAGTCAGGAACAAAGTACAGCTTTTAGTCATTCCTCTGCCTCAGCCATATCTTGTAAAGATGTATAAGAGAATGACACCTCTGGTAGATCTACTTTTCTTTATTGATATGTATATAGAGTCAAGTCGAATTTGTGTTCTTGCCCTAAACACCTCTGTCTTCAGAACTTACTTCCATTTGAATGACATTAGATTGGAATGTGATGTCTCAGTCCTGACAAAACCCTAGTAGATGGTTAATTTACCCTCTCCAGGGTCAGAAAGACAAAGTAGGTTTTTGCAAAGGTTTGAGGCAGGTAAGTAGGTCCTACCATTTGAACTGCATGTTAAAACATGACAATAATGTCAACGTGCCTAATTTTTCAGGTTTTATTCTGTTGTGTACTTAACTTGTACTTCCTAAGTGACTTATGCCCTAATTTATAGTAGCATTGCCTTGATGCAGATGATTTGACCTTCTATCACTTATTTTGCCCACTATATACATCCTCAAGCTTCCAAACACTCTGTCAGAAACTATCATTTGCAAGTATTTCATTAGCTTACTCTCCAGCAACTCCAGTGAAAGAGTAGTCCGGAAGAGAATGAGATATGACTCTTCTTTCTTGTAAGAAATGAATATTGCAGAAATCTCATGTTTGCAGTGTTGCCAGAGGATCCTTTCTAGCAACAATACAAAGGCTCAGTCATTGTCCCCTGAAGTAACCAATGATATTATGCCATTTTTTTACTTTACTATGTTTGTGAATCCTCTGTTCTTTTTCAAAATATATATTTTTAAAGTTATTAATTCTCATTACTGTTGCAATAATAATCTTTTGTATGTGTTGCATGTTCATACTCAAAAATTAGTCATGTGGTAGCTTAAGTTACTACTAACCAACAGCAGTCTAGCCCAGTGCTTAGAACCCAGGACATGCGAAAGTTAACAAGCAGTCCTGCTTCACAACCTTGTTCACCACAGGCAAAGGAAATAAGAAGAATACAGTGGATTTACTCTTTCCAGAATGTGTTTTTGAGTAAAGTCATGTTGCAGATGGAAGGGGTTAATTGTTCAATTCATTTCAATGGCCTATTAAAAACAAGATGACTACTTAATTAACTAAAGCCAGAAGACTTTTTCTGTCCCTCCAGTATACACTGCATGAAGAAGGGACACTTCAAATTCAAAGTCAGCCAGTCTCTTGAAATTACATCATGTAATAATTACCAGTTTGACACACATCAGTGCATCTTTCCCCAAAAGAATGCAAAAGGCCCTGTTTGGATTGGTTGGTCCTATTTATGACAATTTATATTCTGAATCAGAAAAGGACTTTGCATCTTATGTTTAACATTGGGAATAAAATGCCATTCTATGGCTAATTCCCAGGAAGGAATTTAAAGCCATGATAAGTATTAATTTTCTAGCACTCTTTAGCTTAATTAAGATCTTAGAAATATACATATTTACATAAATCAAATATTAAAAACAATGTTAAATGTGGCTGTGGTGTAATAAGCATTATAAAATTTTGAGGTGAAAAACAGAGCTTCAGATTAAGGTCTGACTGTCAACAATCCATTCCTTCCCCTATCCTTGCCCTGAATACAAGCAATTACAAAAAGATATCGTTCTACCTTACTCAGCATTTCCTGGGAAGATTTGTTTTGATAAGAACTTCTCCATATGGTTCATATCAACCACCAGAACTGCTCTGAACTTTGTCTGCTTATTTGTACAAGCCCAAGTTAATTTGTTCACTGAAAGTACTGGCTGAAAGACAGCATTGCTGGTGAGTTTCGAGTCAGGCAGCCACATGAAACAATTTATTTCTCTGTTCTGTATTAGAGGTCCTCCACTGTATCCTCAGAAGTAAATAATCCTCACATGTGAATAAAAGAACTAAGACTGAGCCACGATAGCAGTAACAAAAAGCAAGCTCATTTTGCTGTGTTCTGCAGGCTGACGTGTTCCAAGATCTGCTTTGCGGAAGTGACATTTTTATTCGTCTCGCTTTTTTCCTCTTTTCCCCATAGCTTACCCCTATTTCACAGATAGGTATACCATTAACAGCTGTACAAATTTTAAAATCTGTTGGTATGCATTCTCCAAGGAACCTGCTGTACAAAGCACCTCATACGCAGTAGGAATACAGTTTGTCTTCTGATCTAGACATAAGATCATTCATACAGTAAACTAATATAAATGTGTTGAAAAAAACAGCGGAACTTGTGGAAGATAAACCTAAGTACAATTGAATAAGAAAGGTCTGCCCAAAATCTGGCCTGTGGAAGACAGATGAAGAAATATGTTTGAGACTTCCCACTGCTCTTTCTATAGAATACCAGTGAAAAATTACCTCTGAAGTTTCTTATTCATTGTCAAAGGTCAAGATTATCAGATTTTATTTTGTTTCCTGATAGACTTGTGTTGTTCTGTGTGTTCAATAGAAATTCAGTAATATCCCAAAGCAAATAAAAACAAAGGTAGTATTCTTCAGCTACATGCATGATGCAAAGGTAGCTGGATTCAGGTATTCCATAGTATTAGCAGAAGCTGGCAGCATTGCAGAAACATCTCTGCTGTGGAAAGTAAGATTTCATTATTAATTACACCCTGGTCAGCTCGCTTCAGAGAAATCACTGTGAAACTAGGCTGAAAATTAATACTTGGACTCACAAATTTCATCTTCATGCAGTGATCACCAGCATAATCAGTGATGTGTGGGTTTGGTCTGCAGGATTTAACCCACAGAATAATCCAGATCCAGAGCATAAAGATTTAGGGGAATCCAAAACACAAACTGTGTCAAAAAAAGCACCAGCAACAACCCTGCACATAGCCCTCCAAAAAGTCATCTTAGAACACAGTTGCAGTGGCACAAGCTATTCATAACCCTCATTGTGTGTGCTGCAATTGTCAAGGGAAGATAATGGTGAACCATATAACCGTATAAGTCATAGCAAAGTGGTAAAGCAATGTAAAATCACCTTTTTTTGTTTTCCCCAGGGGTTGTATCCTCCCTGCAAACCATCTTTTTGAATCCCTACTGCCTGCAGGAGTCCTGACATGAATACTTGCAGCTGTGTACAAATTGATAGGAATGGCTGATGTTCTTGAAAGCTTCCAGATTTTGCACTGTGACTCATATACTTTAATAATTTTAAGAAATTTCCACTATTTCTAGTTTATTCCATTCTGAGCCACTATATGGATATAAAGTAACTAGAACATAAGACAGATGACCTCTAAAAAGACTACTGGTGGGAAAAAGTACATTTGAGATGACACAATCTTTATTCTTTTGGGCTTGATCACAGAAAAAGGTTGTTTTTCAGAATTGATTAACTGTATGGAGAGCACTATGTGGAGGACATTGAAAGGATTTTTTCATATTACAAGAACTTTTAAAAATATAAAGTAGGTTTTCATTTACAATTAAAATTTATTGTGTAAGCAGAATATGAAAAATGTCAATACAATGCATTTAAAACATTTTTGATAGGTTTTTGGTTGAAGAAAGGATTTGATTCCAACAAACTGATTTTTATGCATGCAAGACCAAATCAACTCTAATATAAAATTAAATGATTTAATAAGTGACAATGGAGCAACAAGAAGAACAATCAAGTAAAAAATATAGAATTTTATTTCAGGCTAATCTTAGGCATTCAGTCATCATCAAAGAAGCTACAGGTCAAACACACTACTTCAATAAGGATCTGCGCAATAAAGGAAATAAGAGCAGAGTGTTAACTGTATTTTAAAAAATCTTAAGCCACCGACTGTAAGGAAGAGGCGCCACTGAATTTTATAAAGAATTTTATTCCATTAACACTTTATATCTCTCTTAAACTCTTGAAATCTTAAAGTTTCTTTGGTTTTGATCTAAACGAATAATTTGACTAAATGGTCCTAAATTTCAGGTATTCTGGTTCAGAACTCCTGAAGGACTTCTTATAATTTCCATCAGTATATTAACAGTGAATGTTTTTCAGTTTATTACTTGATATGTCAACAGATTTAAAAAATTTCTGCAATCTCACTTTGAAATACAGAGACATATTAAGATACTAATCTAATGGAACAAATATTCTGGTCTGTAAAGTATCCAAACTGAGGTTTTTATCATGTTATTACATGGTACAGCATATACTCTCACTGAAAGGGTATAAAGCCCTGTAATTTTTCTTTTACTGAAACAGTTCAAAACACAACTAGCTTTGCATACATTTGTAGCTGCCAATGAACTGGTAACGGTGAAGAAATGAAACCCTTGTATACTAATCACAGGTAATGGATAGTTCTTAAAGTGACTGTATTCCCAATTACAGGTTTGTAAGCTCAGAAATGATACTGCATGTCACCCTGTGCTGCTCAGATGTATCAGCTACTGAACAGATTTTAACTAGGAACAAAAACCAAAGCATGTTTTGAAATGCAAATTCAGATCTCGTCTTTTCCTTCTATACTTATTATTTAATCTTTCCAAAATGTCTGAATAGAACCACAAAGCATCACAGCCCTGCTTAATTTCAAAACATCAAACTCCTTTAATTTAAAAGGCAGCTCAATTGTTATTTGTTTATGGGGAAACTACAAAGGCGGACATTATAAGCACTCACTTATTAAGTTCCAAGCATATAATTTTGTTTCTATACTTCAAAATGATGAGTAGTCCTTTCTGGCTATGGAAAATGTAGTGCTATTTAGTGAATATTCTCCTTGTTCAGTATTCTTTTTTTTAGCATTTACTTAATAGCAGCTAGTTAGATTCAGCTTAGTTGTGGGTTGCATTTTTTACGATGATTACTGCTCTCAATTGAATGCCAACTTGCAGCAAATGTGCTCATATAGCATAGATAATTATGTGTGATTTTCTCCTTTAATGAAAGATAAATAATTTGACAGTCCTGCCTCATGTATTTTTTTCTATTTCAATATAACACATTGTTTGGATTAGGTCTTTTTTTAATATGGCTTTACAAGTAGAATAAAACTTGTTTCTTAGATCAATTACGTAGCTTTTAATGCAAGGTACCGCTATTTGTATTAGGGATTTGCATATGATCATTAAGCAGTAATATTACATTACAGTTTAATGATAATGATATAGTTATTTGTTTGCAAACTAAGTAATTTGCTATCTAGGCAGAACATTTTCAAAAGAAAGGGCAGAAGATGCATTTATAGCAACCAAATAGAATAACAAACACTTGTCAGTTCTAATTTCCATTACACCCTATTTCTTCTTGTCAACAGCTCTTAATGCAAAGAGACACTAGTCAGGGCAGGACAGGACGGGACTGAACAAGGACAGAAATATTTTGTAATAATTTCTGTTTTCAAATCAGATTGTACTTCAAGGTGTTAGTCTTAAAAATCTCAGGTAGTAGTTACAGTTTCACATAATACGAAGGAATGTTCGACAGAAAATGATTTTTTTAACAAACAAGCTATGGTTGCAAGACTAACCTTCACTTCTGATTTTTTAATTGCTGAGAGGAAATTTAATAATCTGTCAGAAAAGCCAGACAGCTCTACCTTAATGTTCTCCAGTGACCATGAATGATGCATAAAGATGTTGAGCACCACCCGGAACAGTCAGACAAAAAAGGTAACAATCAGGTTGGCAGTTTTGGTTTATGTGCTCCAGCAATTTTTCTGCAAAAAATGGAACATCATGAAATAAGGAGAACAAAGTGGGTAGAGTGGCTTAGGCAGGTCAGAGGGCTAGTTTATCATCTTACATTTCTTTGGCTGCTGGAAGGGTGATTTATACAGGAAAAATAAATACTGAAAGAAGTGGGGGGAAAGAGATGGGAAACAAATGAGCTTCCTATTCATCTTTTGCCTAATAATCCTTGCTAAGACAAATTCAGTAAGAATAATATTGGGTTACAATCAAAAGTGAAATGCTTATAGTTAAGGAGTAATATGAGAAAATAATAAAGCTAAAACCAAAAAAAATTAACTGTTGGCAAGTAAAATCTATTTATGAGGAAATGACAAAGCTTAATCTAAAAAATAACCAATGTGAAAAACTCCATGAGACCAGTATACTTCGTTTTGATGGTGTGCTTTTCTTTGGTGTGCACCAGCTGAAGCAGGTATTAGCATAATTCTGGCAGCAAAAGAAACAAGTCTACAGGTGACAGAGTGGATATGCAGCTGAAAAAACCATTGGATTAGAGTACTGCTGTGCAACAGTTTTTGCACATTAAGTCAAGCTGTGTTGCTCAGACTGGCAAAAGGAAATTCCAGACACGCAGCTGCCTGGGGCCACCACTGGAGTAAAACATTCAGGTATGACAAGGTCAAGGAAGAGTCAGGGAAACAAAAGCAGGAATAACAGTTAAGTACTTGACCAACTAATACCATACCAGGCTAAAACTCCTTGGTCCTGTAGTTTAGTCCTGGTAACTAAGTTTGAAGCAGGATTTCCCATACTGAAAGACAGTGATATGAGGATGGACAAGGGAGAAAAGGAGCCTACGAACTGAATTAGGATTAAACCCAGCATTTCTTTGCAACAGCCAAAATTAGTTGTCTTTGGAAGAGCCTATATCTATTCTAAGTATACTTTGTAAGTAAGACGTGGTTGAAGAACTTATTATATAGGAGAAGGGAGAGTACGTGAAATGGTTAACAATTCCTGTGTCAGACACCTAGCATAGTAATGCAGAGTGCATTTCAGATGGACCCCAAGAGCTGGTGGAGGTAGAGTTCCCTCTGTTCCAAAGCTGAAGTATCTTCTTCCAGTAAAATAAGGTAAATAGAATCTCTTTATTCTAACATTGCATCTGGAAGATAGTATGCATCCATATTAGCAGACATGATAAATTCAATTCTCAAACACTGTAGCGTGGTTTACATCTTAGACTTTGGGAGATCATGTACTGACTTAGTATATGAACTTGCAGAAAAGTGACTCATTATATGTTTCAGTCTGTGTGTACACAAATACACTGTCCATCTACAATCTATGGAGCACATATGCCCCTTCAAGACAAATATTTAGAGCAATTATGGGTTCATTATTCTTTCCAGTTTGCTGGAAAATGATTGGAGAAGAGAGAAAGCTAGTAGCTAAAGCTCTCCTGAGCACCCAGAAGAACACTAAGCTGTCAGGTTGTTACAGAACACATTAGCATTAGCTGAACCTCAGAAAAAGCAGATAGGTCATTGATGAACCAAATAGCTAAGAAAGAAAAAAAGAGTGATGGAATGGAGAGGAGAAAGTCAGAATAGACTTACATTTTGGGTCCTACTGCCTCCAGCAATTTTGTTTCTCTTTACTGTAAGGAACTGAAGCTCTTTATAAACACAAATGTTACATTATCCTTAAATCTGGAATACTTTTAAAGAAAGACTCATTATATCCACATCGTTGAGCCTTTACAAGACTGATGTTATAGCTATGTGCCTATTGAACTTCAAGGAGGAAGAGCCCTAGTTTTGCATGATTTCCTGATTTTGTTGGTGTCAATATATCACATTTCATTATTTAGAATAAAATTTATTATAAAGTCACTATTCTATTTGTATTAAAAAAAATTACCACCATATTTCCTTTTGCTGCTTAAGTAACATCATTCAAAATCATTGCAAAATCTTAGTATATGTGAGGCTGAAATGAGGACTGAGGATTGTAGGAAAACAACTAAGAATAAGTATATTCGAATAACTCTTTATTTGATAAAATAATGCCTTGGGATATTGTCCTGGTTTGGCTGAAACAGAACTGTTTCTGTTTTTAGTAGATTTTTTTTTCTTCAGTTAAGTTTTGTAGTAACTGCACTGTCTGAAGCTGACTACAGGTCTCAGGCAGTGCCTGCTGTCAAAGTTGATGGCGGTTCATGTCTGTAGTTGTTGCTGGGGCAGGGGCAGGAGCAGGATTGTTATGCAGAAAGGCCCACGGATGGGTGCTTGTTCCCTGCTGGCTCTCTTGGGCTCCGCTGGGCTCCTCGTGGGGGGAAGGCGGACGAGGGGTCGCACCCCTAGAACCTGCAGAGGGCACAGGTGACCCAGGCCCGACCAAGGCAGTATTCCATCCCACCCACGGGAATACTCGGTATAAAGCTTGGGGATCACAGGGGTCAGCCTTCTC
>NW_009608986.1:13270-20874 GCF_000690535.1 Cariama cristata
TCTTTCCCTCACGGCGGGCATCCTGGTGGGACTCTGCTTGCTCGCTCCCCTCCCTCCGACCCTGACCGTGCACCCCTCAGTCCGGTTTCCCGCCTGCTGTAGAGCCGAGTTCTGGGACGTCAGGGTGCCCGCCCTGCCCTGTGAGCACTGCGAGCTGCTGCGGCGTGGCACGCAGTCCTGTGGTCATCGTCGGGAAGGGCAACATCGATTCTGTGTATTTCTATTTCTATTGTTGTTGGTAGTAGTTTTAATATTATTTATACTCTTTTCACTGTTATTGTTTTATTAAAGTTTGTTTTAAGTTCCAACCCGTCAGTCTCTCTCCTTTTTCTCCTCTCCTTCCCCTTCTGGGACAGGACGGGGTTAACAGAGAGCATCTGACACCCGATTTAAGCGCCAGCCCAGCCTTAAACGGTGACAGATATTCAAAAGGAATTTGTGTTTTGACTGTAAACCAGACAGTACAGATGAGCTTAGATTGTTTCTTTTGTGTCAGTGAATTGAACAGGTGGATTCACTGTTTTCAAATGTGGTATTGTAAAAGGCAAATAAAATAGGATATGCCCATGTTCCATACAGTGTCACCACTTGTTCCTTCTAGCCCGTCTGTTTCGTGCCATCTTGCAGCCCTCCAACTCCTATTTTTTGTGGAAAAACCTTCCCACCTGCCTTTATATTTTATCCAACATACCAGAAGACAACATGTGCCTGCAACATTTCACAACAGTAGGTCTTAAGAGTCCTAGATGGCTGCTAATCCCTTTGCCACAGCTGCCGAAAACTGCATGACGCCTGAAACAGCTGAGCACTGATTTTGACTGAAGCACCACACTGCAACAGCAGCTGCATAGGCTCCTTTACCTCCAGTCCTGATCTGACATCAACCCTGGGACAAGAACGGCAGTAGGGCCACTAACATTTTCTGTGACGAGCTAAAGACACAGTGGATTGTAGGAAGCAATAACCATGCAAGAACACTCATGCTTTCAGGCAACATTTAAGGAGTACTTGGATCTTGTGCCAGTTCTCGTCACAAAAGCAAATTTCACCTGCCATGAATATGAAAAAAATTATGAACTGGGCAGGAATGTAAATTTCCTGTTATCACTGTAAGGCACAGCTTTTCAGTTAATTTAAAAAAAAAAAAAAAGGTGAAGATTCAAAAAAAATGTGACTATATGCTTTTTCTGAGATATAACTTTTCACACTTAAAAGCAGAGGAATATGAAATGGTATTTGCTGTACCAGAATGAAGTATTTATCCTCTGCAATTCTTAAATACTTAACACATCATATTTTAAATTCAGAAAAGATCTTGCACATTGTGGGTTATAATCTACCTAATAATATAGAGGGGATCTACTCTTAGTCACAGGCAGCTTTGATCTTACAGAAGAAGACAAACAAGAAAAGAAAAGAAATCTAAACCATAATGAACACAGTCAATTTTAGAGTGCTCCAGTAGGACAACACATTGCTATGTACCCTGTAGGCTTGAAAAGTAAAGACGATCTGTTCTGGTTTTGATATAAACCAAGAGTTTTAAAAGGATCAGACTTTCAAGATCAGACAGATATGCTGTTTAAGAACATCGCTCCAGAAAGTGCATCAGGAAAACCATGGTTCAAAGGTTTCTTGACACTGTTCCTTGTTCATTTCTGTGGGCAGATTTTTCTCTTCTCTGCACTTACTCTTCAGAGAGAAATCAAGATTTAGTTTTAGACACCCAAGATACAGGAGATCAAGAATGGGCATATCTTTGCCCCTCTACTGCCTCTACGACATCAAACAGGAGAACTGCAACATCTAATCTTGAAAAGGTATGGTTCTATCTCCTAAACATTTTACTCATTATTCAGTCAGAACTCTGAACTCGTAATTTCTGTAACATTGGAAACAAGTCAAATTGACTTTCCTCTCAAGGAAAACCTGGCTCCAATTCATTGTCTTTGAATACTTTTCCTGCTATTACTTTTATCTTGTACATCCTTAATTTTTATTAAATGTCATTTTCCACCTACTACTCAGAAGACTTTGTATCACTGAGGACTCCCTGTTCTTACAGCACATTTCAAGTTCAAAGGATTTAGAGCAAATTTTACTGTATTGAGGACGCCTTTCTTTAAAGATTGTCAAGTCATTGTTAGCAATTAAGAACATGACCTTGGGAAGATTCATATGACAAAAAAAGGTACTTCTTTGAAGGTTTATGATACCATTGATGGAGTTCCTGCACAGATATTCATAATGTTGTTTCTCAGACCCCCAGTCATGGAGAAAATGGAACTTAACATTGATAAACACTTGCTTTTCACAGTTCAGGTTTTTATGATCGCATAATTTTGCTGAGTTTTCAAAAAAATGCTTAGGTTTGTATGTGACAAATTGTTTTAAACCTCTGTGCATTATGCAAAGAGGAGCAAATGGAAGAAAGGCACAATCTCAGCACTTGTGCTTGACAAAAACAGTGACCATTACTTGGTGCATTTGTAGGACTGCTAACCACTCCTAGTTACAGCAAGAAGTACTGAGGAGAGAGACGGCCACCATTTCAGCTATAGCGAGCTAGCAAATCCCACTCTATGTGGGTAAGTCCTCTCACAATGAGCCTTAGTAGCCCAAGTACATTGAAAATGTCAGGAAGGAAGCCATTTCACAAGCCAGAGAGAAGAAATTTTAGTCTCTACAAACTGCAGAAATTCCTGCTTTTATATTGTAATGGTAGTCTAACTGTGGCACAATGCTTTATTGTTTTGCAGCATATTCTTAACAATATTACTAATTAATTCAACAGTTTACCTTATGCCTTTCTTCATGTACTTACTCTATATTTCAAGAGTTTAGCTCCTCAAGTTTTCTTTTATTCAATCACGCAATTATACCCTTCTTAAAAACTCAGGAGAAAAATTCTAATGTATCCACTTAAAATGTAGGTTTTCAGTTAAATAATTCAGTCAAATCAAACTCCTCACAGCAGTGCAATACATCATTCATCATTAATTGCTATTTCCCAGTCAGATTCCGTTTTTCAGTCTAAGCTGCTTTATCTGAATAAGGGTTTGCAAAAAAGACATTATATTTCAGAAGTAAATGGAAACAAAATAAAAGTTACATCCACACCCTGAAAAATATTGTCCCACCATTTCTGGACTCAGAAAAAAATACAAATTGTTTTTGCCCAAATAGACACAAAGGGTAGTTTTTTTGACAGGATCTTAAGCAATTAGAGAAAATACATGGCAACCAAATCAAAATTCTGCCAACAAAATTGTCCCCATATTCCATGTCAATAAAGCAGTCTCACTTTACCCTGCAGGCTGTAAAGGAAGGATTTGGTTGAATGAATATTTTTATTTATTCTAGCCATCATTTGCAACTATGATTACTTTCCTCCATCTTCTTAAAACAGAGGTTTTACTTTTTCAGTTTGACCTCCTAGCTGCTGAAAAATATAACACAAATAACCTAGGTAGCATGTAAGAGAGAGAGATAATACACTCAAAATCAGATGGAACACAAAAGTCGCAGCACGCATCTGGCAAAACTCAAAAAACTTTGACAATACATTTTATATGGGGCAAAGGAAGAAAAATATCCCTTTTACATTCCTTTCAATAAAACAGAAATTTTCATACACTGTGTAAACCATATTTACAACAGAGTACAAAACTTCTGTAAATTATAGTTCCCCACTAATTTCATATATTCAGAAGCTAATTAATGCTAGATTATTTTGCAGATGGTTATTTACTGGTGCAGGATTTTATTTTTTTTTTTTCATCTAAAATACCTCAGTGTCAGAAGGAACTGTTGTCTCCTTTCTCTGACCAATCTTTGTTCTTTAAGATGGGCAACTGCTGTCTCACATAAACCAGAGAAGCTGTGGTTTTCCAGTAAACAGAAAAAAATTCTCTCTCCTATCAATTGCAGTCTCCAACTGGCCAAGCAATGAGGTAGCGGACCCCCGCTGTGGAAATCTCTTTTTGTAGGAAGCACATTAGAATTGGAAAAAGATAGCCAGGGTGTGCTAAGCTCCAGCAATCCCCAGGCAATGATTAGCAACAGACATATGTTACAAGAGCTGCAAAATGCTTAAGCTACACTACAGCAAGAACTAGTGACAAAACCAAAACCAAACCAAACAAAAACAACCACAATACAGCCAGCTTAGGAAGTCACAAGGAGCTTCTCTGTGGAGAACTTCTGCTATTACTCAGGTCTCTTCTTTTCCCAGTATTCTATGAAAGCTACACCTTTGACCTTATTGGGAGGAGGACAAGACCCCATGAAAATTGCCTCTCATTTAAATTATAAGGGTTCAAATAGCACTACTACTGTTCAAGATATAAGTAAACCTAGCAACTTCCCTAAACGCATTTGTCTACTGCATTTAGTGAATTGAAATAATTTTTTGAGATTTTCAGTGTATCTTATGTTTGAGCATGAATCTCGTATTCCCACGATAGAATTACAAATCAGTATATGCACTTCATTTATGTTTACATGCACCATGGAGTAAACTATAGGCAGATTTCTGATCCATTACATTTTCTCCCATCTGTGGCAGGAATGAAAATCTTTTTCTGGACTGAAATTGAATGGGTCCTGAGCAAAGACCATGGTTGCAGAGAAGTAGAAAAGCAGAAGTCAGAAGAGTCAGTCAACTCCTCAATAATAATATTGATTTTGTGGATATAAGAAGATTAAGCTACAGGAACAAATTTCATTTATGAAACTTTAAAGAGAAAATTATTTTATTTTTCTGTATTAATTTCTTGATGTATAAAGAAAGCTATCTTATCTACACATATTGAAACGCATTGACAAAATGTGCTTATATTATTTTCTTCCCCAGGAATGTCATAAGAACAAGTTTTCATAAGAATATTAGCAAATTATGTATTTCCTTGATGAAATCCATCAGAGCAGAGCTTCACATGCACATATCTTAAATGTTAAGACGGTGACCCATGAACAGAAAGCTATGACAAAAAGCATGCTTAATATTTTGTACATTTATACTGTGAAGTTTTCCAACCACTTTCTGTGCGTGTAGATCCTTTGGGTTTTCATCAGAAGAACCTCCAACATTTTAAAATGTGTTTTTCCACAGAATAGGTTAATGTGTCCAGATTTTATAGGGTTTTTTTCCTTTAAACTTATAGGAATTTACTTACTTTCAAAAAATATTCCCTACGCAAGCTCAAAGGAGTGCAGTATGCTTAATCTTAAGGATTAATAAACTCTATGAATGCAAAACACAGACTCAAGGTATAGAAGTAAGCATGTCTGAATACTAATCAAACATTGCCTAAATAAACTTTTCTCATCTCCCTAACAAAGTATTTTGGTAAAGGAAATTTTGTAATACAGGCTGTTGTTGAACACATTAATAAAAATCCAAGCAAATCTTTCTGCAGTTTGTGATTTTCTAATAAATGTTTCTTGCCTAGGAAAGCATTTTTAATATAGTATAAAGATTAATCCATAAAAAGTAAAACTTAGGTTGTTCTTATCCAGGATCCATCAACTATGCTTAAAATTCAAACTGTATGTACTAAAGTAACATTCGATTTCCAGGTGGTCACTTGCAAGGAAATAGCGTAGGGTCTTGTCATACTGTACAATATTAATCATCTTATTTTTTGTTAACTATTTCATCTTGTAAAAAGAAAAGTTTCTTCCTATCCAAGTAGCGATCAATGGGAGGTGAAGTTGTGCAGTCCAATCATCAGTTATTTATATGGGGACTCTGACTATTGTAACACAGGTAAGACAGGATCAAGTTGATTTAGTTCTCTAGTAATATTAACAAAGAACTTGACCAGTGATCTCTTTGTGTTGAGAACAAAAGCAAGCCTCTTGATTTCCATAGACCAAGTTATACAATATTCATAATAGCTCTAATCCACTCACAAATCACAAGATGAAGTAAGAAAAGACCTAGTCTAAAGTAAAGGCATAAAACAGCACACTGAAATGACTGTAGCTGACAGTTTTTGACATCACTTACTCCGCACAGATCATGTACAGGAGGAAAAATCATGGCAGGAAACAGGCAAATGTTCAACCCTGTGCCTTGAAAAAATAGCTGTTTAAAAATTCAAAAGACAGTAACATGCTTATAAGGGTATTTGTATTTCTTTCATATGTCCAAACACTGATCAAACCTCTGTGATACTATTGCAGGCAAAAAAAAAAAAAAAAAAAAAAAAAAAAAAAAAAAAAAAAAGGCAACATGCATTTGTCTCATAAAGGAAATGGAATTTTCCATATTTGACCTCAGTTCTTGGATACATCTGTAATATTCTGTACATTTTAAGACATCTTCTGCTTTGCGAATCATTCATGAAAGACAGATTTTATAAGAATTATGTTTCTTAAAAGAATTCAAGGACATAAGTTTCATCGATCATCTACCTCAGTTACTGGATGAAACACAAATAGAGTTAAAGAACTTTCTGTAGCCAACAGATGGTTAGTCTCTACTTGAATATTTACCTGTCTTTTGTGTCATACAAAGGCAGAAGGATGTCAAACAAAGTCTGACTATATGATAGACAGACTTTTTTCCCCTTTGAGGTTAGTTAGTAAATTTGCAGCTCTTACAATCAGACAAAAATCTATTAATTAAATCTACATTCTTGGCAACATCTGTACAATTAAAACTTCTATTATACAGTCAAAGGTATCACAAAATACAAAAATAAATGTATCACTGTTATGTAGGGTATTATTAATCATTGATGATTTATATCCATAAACATTTCAACACTAAAAGTATTTCACAAGAATGATTTTGAAATACACATGCCAAACACACGCTAGAACTTCTCTACAGACAATATGTATTTGTTAAATCTGTTCACAGCATATATATTTGATTTTTATATATGTAAATACATATAGGCATAAACAACTATGTGTGTGTATAGGGTTAGAAATCTTCCTAGTTTGGAACATTAGTACATTTTTACAATGAAGGCTGTGTAGACTCTGTAGCCTGAGTACAGACAGCTACATAGACATAGCAGCCAACATTGTAAAACCTCCCCCCAGAAGGTAGAAATGTTATTCGGCTACATGTGTTTTCAGACATAACACTAGGAATATGAAGTCTGGCAATGGAAGTGCAGCCTTATGTGGTTCTTTCAAAAGTCAGTTCACACAGAGGTTTCTCAGGCAAAATGTTACACATTAATTTTTTATCCCTGATTTATAACATCAGGTCTGCCTGTGAAAAGCAAAGAGAACTGAAATGGTAGAGATAGGACTTATCGGAGGGATGTGGCTCAGGCAAAGACTAAAGTCAGGACCCTGAATTTTAGGAAGGCCAACTACCAGCTCTTCAAGGAGTTAGTTAACAGGACCCCCTGGGAAATTGCCCTCAGGGACAAGGGAGCAGAGCAGAGCTGGCATATTTTCAAGGAAATCTTCTATAGAGCACAGGAGCTTGTGATCCCCAAGAGAAAGAAGTTGGGTAAGCAAGGCAAGAGGCTGGCATGGCTGAGTTAAGACCTGCTGGTCAAACTAAAGGCGAAGAAGGAAATGCACAGACAGTGGAGACAGGGACAGGTATCCTGGGAGGAGTATAGATAGGCTAC
>NW_009608987.1:0-17421 GCF_000690535.1 Cariama cristata
TACCGCATTGTCATGGTTTAAGCCCAACCAGTAAGCAAGCACCATGCAACCACCTGCTCACTCCCCCCCAGAAAAAGAAGTAAAGCTCATGGGTTGAGATAAAGATAATTTCATAGGGGAAGAAAATAATAATAATAAAGCTAATAATAAAATGACAATAATAAAAGAATTAGAACATGCAAAATAAGTGATGCACAATGCTATTGCTCACCACTTGCAGACAGATGCCCAGTCAGTTCCTATGCAGCAATCTGCCCCTCCTGGCCAACTGCCCCCAGTTTATATACTTGGCATGACATTATGTGGTATAGAATATCCCTTTGGCCAGTTTGGGTCAGCTGTCCTACCTGTGTCCCCTCCCAACTTCTTTTGCGCCTCCAACCTTCTTGCTGGCTGGGCAAGAGAAACTGAAAAATCCTTGACTTAGTATAAACACTACTTAACAACAACTAAGATCATCAGTGTGTTATCAATGTTATTCTCATACTAAATCCAAACCATAACAATATAGCAGCTACTAGGAAGAAAACGAATTCTATCCCAGCTGAATTAATTAGTGAATGAATTCCTTGTTTGGCTTTGCTTGTGTGCATGGTTTTTGCTTTACCTTTGAAATGGTTTTTATGTCAACCCATGAGTTTTCTCACTTTTACCTTTCCAGTTCTCTCCCCCATCCCACCTGGGGGAGTGAGCAAGTGGCTGCATGATGCTTAGCTGCCGGCTGGGATTAAACCACAACACAGTGCTACATTCCTACAGATTTCATGCAAATAGGCACTTAAGAAGGAAGAAAAAGAGAGGAACTGTAGCACCTTAGACACCAGGTCTATCTGCCACAAGGCATAAATCTATGGGAAATTAAACTTACTAATTCTAGTACTTCCTAAACTATTTGTTTTCTCGGCATGCTGAAATAAGTTCTCACTGGGTTCAGTACATAAGGTGTTTCCACTTGTGAAATTACTGATGTTACTAACCAGTAAGAAGAAACAGAAAGGCCAGTACATTTGAGGCAATACAATAAAACTAACCCTTGCAATGAAATCATATAACAGTATAACAGAGGTGAAAGCTAAAATTAGGACATTGGAATACTGATCTTAGTTTTACCTAACAAATTCTAATACTTCCTCACATATTCTCACAAACTTCTTTACATCCTACTTGTTTTCATGTTGATCAGCTTGACTGATTGCGAGTGGATATCTGGCAGCTTAGTGTTGAAGTCTAACTGTGTTAAGGCATTGATTGGCTTAAACAATGATCACTCTATGTTAGAGCAGGATACTCTACCAGTTTCCTGGTCTTGATCTGATCTCTGTATCTCTTTACTCCAACCAAGTTTCCAAAGTTAAAATCTCTGTCTGCACTTCCCAAAAACTGGCCTGCTTCTTCCATCAGCAGACTTCCAGTTCCTTTGTCATCTCGTTCATGGCTTTGCTGATTTCTCATCAGCTTAGTGGCTTGCTTATTCAGATCGCCTTTTGCAGATGTTGGGCTAACTTTTCCTAGCAAATGTTTTTTTCCTGGCAAGGATTTTGATTTTTTTTTTCCTTATCCTGTTTCCACAAGCTGGAAATGGGTTTAAAAATGTAGATACCCATCTTATTTTCAGTCCTGTTGTAATCCTCTGCCTATAGAGCTACAGAGTCTTGAAATTCTGGAACTGGGAAATCCTGAAAGTTTGCTATGTTGAAGAGATGAGTCTGTAGATAATATATGATACCTAATAGGAAATATTGCAAGAGACTATAATATCAGAGAAGTTGTTGGAGATGTAGTCACAATGAAAGGGAAGATCGTGTAATTTGATTTTAACTCATAATTTGAAGGCTGTTAAGCTTTTTAAACTCTCACATACATTAAATATATAAATGAAATGTATTGTAAGTTGAATGACAATCATCTTAATGTATTACTGACAATTAAAGTAAATGAAATTATATGAATTAGCTCTTGAAGAACATTTATATCAGCAATCAGCAAAAACTAACCTGAATCTAAATTTTCCTAAAGGTGATACTTAGTTGAACCTCATCCTGTTAAATACAATTCAAAGTGGAATAGAGAATAGAGAAATCTACAGAGAATAGGTGAAAATATATAGAGAAATATATTTTCCCTAATAGAGAAAAGGAATGTCTTTACACCTTCCCAACATTGTTTCAAGTACGCAGTTTGAGTTTAAATTGAAAATAAATTATACAAGCTCACATAAAATTCAAATATTAACCGATACAGGAAAATGTGGACTAAACTGTACTAAACGGATCTCCTAGAATGCCTTTTAGTCTTGCATGGTAATGCTGAGGCCGTAAGTATGGTTGGTGACTTAACATGTTGTACTATCTGTTTGGCTAAATACTCATAATAACCTACTTTGGCAGGTGTGTTGGACTAGATGATCTCCAGAGGTTCCTTCCAACCCCAACCATTCTGTGATTCTGCAGTAATTGTGTAAGTATGTAAATATTATAGGCTTTAATGGTATTAAGTGCTTAAACATTTGATAGTAACAAATTCCCATTATATTATGGTTTTATAAAGTCTTGCTGAATTTCTGTAAGAAGCAATCATATATCGTAGCCTTGTATTCAGTTAAAGTTCGTTTGTGGCATTCTGCAGTTTGATCTACACTCTGCACTGTGAGTAATAAGGCACTATACTGTAACTTATCATCTCTTATAAGATAATTTAAACTAATTTTTATAAATTGGCCTTTTGAAACTTTTCTTGTACCGATGGTCTATTTGAACATAGAGGTGTTCCAAACAGGAATGTCATCATATCTACATCCTTTGAATTAAGGGAAGTTTTCTCAGAAAGGAGTCTATCTATATTCACTACTAGCTATGCTGCCAGGCTCACCTTAGTCTCTGCCACAATATGAGTTTGTTTATTTGGTGTCCTTTGGTGCTTTTTTTTGGTTAAAAGAGTTAGAAAGACTGATGAAACTGAGGACATAGATTTACATTGATCTGGGGAGATACTGTCTACATATGAGAGTGCGTATGATAATACCTATTGTAAAATACGCTTGTATCTACACCTGTTCCACCTTCTTACATTGTTATACTGTATGTGAATGAAATATATGCTGTTTGAATTCATGGGATGAGCCAATATTTTAATCTTCCATTGAGATTTAATGGAAACATTACATAGATGTCTGTATCTTTAAATGTTTCTACACACATTTATGAAGTATTCAACACAGGCTGATACTGGAGGCAGGATTCTGAGCCAGATGAACCAAATACCTATCCAAATCTTTTGTTCTTGATCTAGATACAAATGAGCAATTGCAAGAAAAGCAAATTTTTTTGAGTCTGGTTTCTGCTAGGAGGGTGTAAACATCACAAGTTAAGCCAGTGATAAATAGTGTTTCTAATTGGCATCCTTGCTGATCATTTCAGAGGGATAAATGGTCAAAGAAACCGAGCTACCCTCTTGTACCTAGAGATGAATCTTCCGGCACAGGATTAACGTACTTTTGTGGTGATTGTTTTCAAACACTGCTACACAGAATGGGCTGATACTGCTTACTGTTACAATTCCTCTTAAAATATATGAGTGAAATAAATGTGTAATGGTTAACATTGAGGTAAAAAAAAGGTCTATCATGTTTGTTAATGGAGTACAGCAGCAATTAGTTTTATGATTAGTGTGTTAGGTATGGAAAGTCTGCAAACGAGGTAATAAGGATGTGTTACATCAATTATCCTTATAAGACATCTGTAAAGTTATAGGGTGCTTTTCAAGGCACTTTGAAAACTAAATTTAACAATGAAATTCAGTGATGTAAAAATGATGTAACCGTAATCTTAACCTGTAAAATAAGGTATGTTATCTGCATTATAAGATAGATGGCCAGCAGATACTGTTCATAAATTCATATGTACTTTTGATTGTTTAGGAGTAAACAAGATGATTAAGGGTGGTATTGCAGAAGAAACTGTTCTCGTGAATAGAGATCGTATTGATATATACTATTTATTTTGTCTCTACTAGCCAAAAGGATTGTGAGTGTGAAGCAAGCATTTTGGACATTTTGTTATTATCGTTACATGATATCATACAGTATTTTCTAGAATAACTTTCAAACTTCTGTAAGACTAGGCAAAGCATTGTCTTTATGCTTAGAGCAATGGAAGTCTGCATTGCAAAATGGCCACAGGTACTGTTGTTTACCTAGGTCAGCATGTTGTAAATTCGGGTGAGTGGTAGATGCTGCTGATGGATAACTGGAGTGTACAAGAATGAGGACAGGTTCTAATGAACAGTGGAGGCAGAAGCAGAAGGTTGTTGCATTCGTTTCTTTATTTTGCCTGGCAGTGCTACTAACTGAAGTCACCAGTGTTCCTTCCCCTATCCCTCTACTAAATTCTTTGTTTCACAGGAATGAGTCACATTCTCACCCTTCTCCATAGTGCCCCATCCTTTTGATAACAAAATTCAACTTTAACTACAGTGCTGGGGAACACAAGCCAGCTCTTTTCATGAGTACTAGAAGGACAAATAAAATGAAAGGAAAAGTACTTCTGTAATAGTTAAGACTACACTGCAGGTATTCAAAATAATATAAAAAAAAGGTATGGGAAACAGCAGTTAGAAGAAGTTAAAATATACTAATTGTTTATCATTTTACCCTCATGTTGTTTATATTTGTAGTGTATTAAAAGGCATAGTAGCATATAACATCAATTTTATATTTGCTAATACCTTAACAAAAAATAGAAAAGTCATCTCATGCTACATCCTGTTATAATCTTTCATGGAATGGAAGGATTCCGTCACATTTAATTCTACTGTAAAGGTACATCTTCTCAGCTCTAGGTATCCATGACCTGTCTAAAAAGAAAAACTAAAAATGCAGAAGAACTTAAGCTGATCAGAAGAACTAGAAGAACAGAATTATATGTTACAAGTACTCGGCATATACACTGATCCACGTATACTATCCAACTAAATATTTTTCCAATAGATTACACTGCACAGGACTCTCCAAGGTCTCCTTTGACTTTAAAGAGTTTTATATCAGTTCTGATAATGTTGTATGTCCTTAAAATCTTGCAGTAGTGGCAGTCTCCACAAACAATTTTCTTACATTACAGAAGCATATTTTGCTGCATATGTTGTCTAAATATGTCTTCTAACATTTATATTTGTATTTAAATAGGTATATTAAATTCTATTAGTTTTGAGATGCTGCACTTCTACAATTTTTAATAAATATCTATGCTGGGGAAAACTGCACTTCAATAACCTATGTAAACACATTGCATATTATTAGACCTTAAAATTGTATGTTTGACAGATAGCACACAGTTTCTCAAGAGTATTATTGCAATCTGTGAAACTTATTAACTGTGATTTCATAGCCAATGACAAAAGATAATAAAAAATCAGCTGTTCTTTAAGTCAAAGCATTTGTCCATAGATAATAAAAAATCATCATTTCCATACATGACTGAGGAAAAAAAAATATTTTGTCACCTTGAGCTGGTTCCACTGATTTAACCAAAAAGATGTAGTAAACCAAAATGTTTTATACTTCAAATGTTTTTAATTTGAGACTCCATATAGCAAATCATGTGGGACTTGACTACAAGCTAGTTAAGAACCTGGAAGCACAAAGTATGCCTGTAAAAAAAAAAAAAAAAAAAAAAAAAGATAAAGAAAAAACCCTGCATACCTCTTCAGTCAGAAACACAAGGGCTGGGGAAGCTGTACATTAATACCAGATGCTCTTGGTTTAGACTCTTGGACATTGTGCATTCAAATAGTTTTCCTAGACCATATATATTAATACTAGATGCTCTTTCTGCTAATGTAAGCATATTGAATGCTCTTGTAGAAACTGCTGTTGTTTTAGATTTTTATTCCTGCCCTCCTCCCCTTCACCTCAAATCATTCTAGTGATTTCTACTTCTTCATTAATTTGGGGATTCTAGATGCTTTTTCCTTTCACTGACTGAAATACTTCAGTGGCTTCTGTTTCCTGTTCTTTTTTAGTGATCTGGCAGCTGAGCTGTAATGGAAAAGTTAAGCAAAGAGTCCAATCTGAAGAATTTACAGTCCCGTGTCCTGTGTCTTCCTGAAATAAACCAAGATCTCTTTTTTGCCTTGCAGAAGTTAGGGTGGGGTTTTTTATATACTTTTTAAAATAATCTGAGAATTATAACAAATATTTGAATGAATTTTGCTGAAATGAAGTAACCATTCAGAATTAACCTCTCATAAACTGGAAGATGACCTTCACCATTCTGTTCTCCACCAGAGTTTATTGTTGATAGTCAAACTTGGGAGATGGAGAAATTGGTTTTAGTTTCTTGAGGGAAAAAAAGGAATTAAACCTAGGTTTCTCACAACGTGGAAGAATGGTCTAAAAATTGGATGGTGATTTGTTTTAAATACAACAAAATTAACAAACAAACCCCAAATGCTAAAATTGCTTTTCATGAAAATTTAATTTGCGGTGTTCTAGTCCATGTACAAGAAAGTTAAATGTGCATTACACAGGATTTGGGAGATTTTCTGGAAACAGGTGTCTGCATATGACAAGTTCACAAAGCTTTTTTTGACAGCATCAAGGAAGTATTTTGAGATGGGAAAAAGTGAAGGATTTGGCATATGAAAAATTAGAGTAAGCTTGGTCAAGAACAACTGATTACCATGGTCCTTGTTTCCCATCCTGTGGATCCAAACTACTTCTGCAGCTGGGTAACTGTATAGTAGTTTTCACTTCTGTTCATAGAGCAAGTAACATGTCAAATAAAAGTTAAATCTCTAACTCTTCAGTGAAGAGTTCCTTGTGTTCTCCAAAAAAAATTAAGACATTTTTACTTTTAGACAACGTGCTGTATTCTTGCTAGTACCTCTGTAGTGAGTGAGAAAATAATTAGCAAAGGAACAATAGTTGCTCTTAACTTTTTTTATGATTACCTATATTATACCAACTTATCTCCACCCTCTTCAGCAAAGACTTTTTTTTTTTCCCCTTTGCTTCTTTCTTCTCATTTCTCTCTTTCTGCCTGGCACTCACATGCTTTCTGCAGGGAAGTAGGGAGAGTGACACTTTATACCCAAGCTTGATAAATGAATTCTTTGCCTTCTTGTTTCTTGGTAAGTGGACCATTAAGCTGTATGTCCTTGACTCTCTCTGTTGGTAGGATGAAAGAATATAACAACAAATGGATTTACCTTTGAGTAAATTTTATTTTACTTCCAGCATATGGTTAATAGTATATTTTGTATACAATTTCCCTAACATACTACATGATTGAAAATGTGGTAGAAGGATTAAAACACAATATGTTTCATGTTTTCACAAGTCTTGTTGAAGTTTGTTGTTTTAACATCTTAACTTAAGCTTGCATTCCCACTTGCATTATGCGAAGATTATAATATGAAGAAAAAAAAAGAAACTACTTTGAACCAGTTTTTATAATGTGCATCCTTAACTGACAATAAGTAATTGGAAGAGAATTTTTGTATTTGTAAGGTTTGACCTTGACATTGTTTGTGTAGGCCTCCAAAGCAATTATTGTAGAAACTGAGATGGAAAACAATGGCAAAAAGCAGACAGAAATGCTTGAATTAGTGCAAATCACAAACATAGCTGAGTGGTATTAGATGACAGTTTACTTTTAATGAGGGAAGACATAAAGTAATTAAATCTTGACATACAATTATGAAAAATATCAGGTAACAAGACTGCTATGCAATATAAAATAAGAAAAGACATTTTCTGAAAACTTGCCTGATGCTCTGTCATCTGAGACTGTTCTTTATGAGTGCAGGGTGAAGGTCAAGGAGGTATCTCAACTCCATCAATCCTTTGGACAGTTACAAATGACCTTTCACTTTTTATAAGACATTCAATATTCTGAATGGGGGGGATACATTTTTCTGTGTTTAGAAAATAGCAAAAGTGAAACCTTTTATAGCGCACAAGGTGCATTTGTGTTTGAATCTCCCGAACAGCTCATTCAATCTTAAATGTTCATTGACACCAATATCTCATTTACATGAACTAAATGATTTTAAAATGCTGTATCTGTTTCAATATAAACTTTATCTCTTCATATTTTTATTGCATTAATTTTTATGCTATATTTTACCTATTTTTTAACATGTCTTATTTTTTCTTCAAGCAATGTTTTAAAGTGCTGCAGTGCATTCAGATGTATGGGTTCAAACTGTTCCTGCTCCAATTTGATATTGATGCAAATCCAAGCATTACACCACACTTTTGTTTCATATTTATTTTGCAAGGAGGTTTGAAGTTTGTTTTAGTCTTGATCTTTCAAGGTATGTATGGAAATCCTGTTGTCAGAATGTGTACTACCAGATACACATTTCTGTGTGACTTATGGGGTTTAACTAATCCACAGGCATTTCTGTGTGTAACCAGAGCTTGCTCTTTGGTCATATAGTCTTTGATTCCACTGATACTGACGTTAGGTAAGAATTAAGGATTTAATTGTTATTATTTTTGTACTGAATACAAAAAATGCTGGCAAGCTAATATTTCACCTGTATTTTGCAAAATCCTAAATATTTTTCCCTTTTCCACATAGATTCATTTTTTTTTCTCCTATTAGTTACACAAAACAAAGAAACTTGGAATTCTAGACAAGAACTGTTGCTAGATCTGTCCCGATACTCTGCATGTTATGAGCAGGTTATCCTTTTGGTAACTTAAGTTGTACCTCAGTGTATAAATGTAGAGAAAATAAAGGAAAAAAAGACAAGAACAAATATATGTGAACATTACAAAAGAACAGCATCTGTTCATTAAAGAAACCAAAAGAACCCCTTTGAGATAGAGCATAATAATAGTCTGAGGTCAGTCTTGGAAAGCAAATGAAAACTTACATAGGCAGAACACAAATACATATTTTATAGTATTTTAGCTCACTTGCTGTATTTAATCAAAAATGCTAGAACATATCATTCTATTGGTTTAGAAGAACCTATCACTATTTTTAGTGCTCAAAGCTAGGTGTGCTTTCAACTGAACATAATTATTTAAATCATACAGAATAACTCATTCATTGCTTTTAGAAATATTATTCAAGGTCTGCCATGGGCAACAATTTGAAATAAAGCATAGGCAATTTTATTAGACTTGAAAAGCTCTTCAGAACAGAATTATTAAAACAACGCTCAGAATCTCAACCTGGATAAACCAAAGTGACATTCATAATATCTCAGTAATTTGTTTTCAAAAATATGTCTTGCTACAGTCTTCAAAATCTTGTGATTTAGTTTATCTGTACTTTACTATGTATTCGCTACTTATACCTTACATTGAGTTAGATTCTTTACTCAGACTAGTGTAAACCATGAGTTAGCACAGTTTGTGAAACACTTTTTTTTTTTCTCTGTAGCTTTCTTCATAGGTAAGCCCTGAAATGGAAAAATAGGAAGAAGCATTTCAAAACATTTTAAGGAAGAACTCCAGGACAAATATTGTCCAGTGTGTGCTCCTCTACTTATAAAACATCATTAGCATGAGCTTGCATCCCAGGAATTTCAGCAAAATGAAATCAAATGGAATTATAGTCTTCATGAGTAGATGTCAGGAAAAATTTCCTAAGACTACTTATATGCCTATTATTTCTTGATATATACATGGAAAAAAATACTGAAAGCTGCTATTTACAAATTTCAGATAACTTCACTTAATTTTAAGGTACATTCAGTTTCAAAGTAGTTGAAGAAATAAGTGCAAAGTATAGGCATTCCTCAAATTTATAGAAATAAATATCAATAAAAGCTAGTAATTCAAAATTTTAATAGTAGAAAAAGAATCACATTTCATGAATTCTCAATCCCTGTATTATCTGGAGAACTTAAAGATCTGAAAAAAATAGAAATAACAGTAATTCATTCCCCCCCCATCTTTTAAATGACTTTGTGAATGTGTCTTTCCTGGAATTAAAAAAAAATTATTTAAATTGCTTCTTTCTTATGATGGCAGACATCTATATTTTAACAAAAAACTTCTGAAAAAAACCCTGTTTAAAACTGCTGATCTGTTTTCCTGTTGAGTCTTATCACACTAGTGTGGGAGCTCTAATTTTGTACTAGCAAGTACCAAGTGTAATGTATGCTGTGGTTAGTCCGTCTCTTGGGTTAATGTACATATGGAGATATATATTAAAACAAATTGGTAAAAATAAAGAAGCTGGCCAATGCAAGACATTTTTTGTTCTCTTAAGCTGTTATTCATTTGAATGTGTGAATGTTAATTAGGCACTCAGTCCAAAATTTGCACCTTAATGAACCTGTCAAATTTAAATTGGTGTCATGGCCTCAGTAGATAGCCTACTGAGCTCCTGCTGGTCTTTTTTTATACGTAAGTTAACATGGTGGAAATAGAGACCCAGCAGATGACCTTTTTTTCTTTTTTTTTTTTTTCCCTCTGTTAAGACCTCTGTCGTCTTGGTTTGAAACTGAGGCTCAACCTGTGAAATTGGAAAGGAAAAGGCCAAAAGTGCAAAAAAACTCAAGTTGACCAAAATATAGTGAAATAAAATTAATTTAAACATATTCATGGCCCTGATATTGTAGCTCAAATACACACTTATCTGCAAAAGCAGTGACTTTTAGCCAGGCCAGATATATTGAAATAATACACTATTTTCTTTAAAAACAAACAAACAAACAAAACTCAGCAAAACCAAAGGAAATTAAACATAAAAAAATGGCGACATTATTGTGGAGATTTTACATTAACAAAATTAGGAAACTCGGTTTTGGTTCCCAGAACAACCATCATTCAGTCACACTGCGAATATACAAAAATACAGTGAACTTAATACTGCACAGTATATGGCAGAGAAATACAATATAATATGTACAGAAAGTGCAAAGCAGCAGAATTATGGTTGCTGTGGGAACCATACTTTGAATTTAATGACATTTGTTTGTGTCATATCTCAATCATAATGTTGCATTAACGTAGTCATTTGCATTTAATTCTATATTACATTCCCAGTTTAGAAGAACACATTTGCACTTGTTCATGTCTCTGCTTCCAACAGTGATTCAAAATTATATACTTTCTAAGATTATTTTGACAGAATTATATATAACCTCATGATGGAGCACCTCATTACCCTGGCAAGAGACCTTGATGCAGGAAGTAGTTTGTGAAAGAGTTAGATATCAATAACTAAAAATCATGTTTTTAAAGATGGTTTATTAACTATGCTATTATACTATTATACCTGTACTTTCATGGGTGAATATTTTGTTATGAGAGATGGAGTGCTTAATTATTTCTCAGTGACCACAACTTCAATGTAAGTGGTCTGAACTTATAAGAAAACAGAAATGTATAATCCAGTTAAGATTCAATTTGTGCTTTATTTATTTCTTTTGAGAATACAGGGCATCAGGCTGGGAAGAAGATACAGTCACTTAGTACAGAGGTCCATAAGCTTCTGTCGCCTCTTCTACTACAGAAAAGCACTGATGAGAACCAGGTTGAACAGCTACTAATCAGGATAAGGAGAACTGTACATGGAGATAATAAAGTAAAGCACAAAATGAATATTTTGTTTGAAAACAGTCTAATAGGTAATACGACAAATAAAAACAAATGACTTGTGCTAGGAATAAAACATTCAATAATACTTTGAAGGGAACCTGAATTTACATGTCTATGGTAATGTTATTTAAATGGAGATGTCCCCTGGGTAATCTATGCATAGACCAAGACCCTCTTCTTCTAGCAACTAAACAAGTAAAACCAGGTGTACTGTTCGTACTTCTCTTATAAAGTCACACCCAACCCTTACTTGGCTAGATGGAGACAGTGGAATAGTTTTATTGTGGAACTTATTCAACTAAAAGAAGTCACATGTGGGCCCCTGTTGCATAAACTACATATTCAGATGCATATTTTTTTGTAGACAAGTAGATCTGAAGTTCAGAAGGGACTATTCAATCACTTAATCTGACTTCCTTTGTAACATAGGCTATAGAAATTCACCCAGTTACTTGTGTCTTTAACCCAATAACTTCTGTTTGCAGAAACATATTTTTCCAGAAAGGCCTGCAATCTTGAAGAGCTGAACAGATATACGGCTTCCATTGTTAGCTTATTTCACTGAGTAAGTACCGTTGTAGTATTAAAAAATGTACCCTCTTACTAATGTGAAGTTGTTTGTCTTCAGCTTCCCGCTGTCAGGTCTTGCTATGCCTTTCTCAAATTGTCCTTTAGTTCACAGTGCTTTGTCTCTGTGAAACCCCTGTAAAGTGTATTAGAAATGAAACTTCAATATTTTCTTTTTGATGAGTTAAACAAAATGTTGAATAATTTTTGCCTTTTATCTGCCTGAGCTCTTATTTTTCAGGATGCTTTTGAATAGTGTCTCAGAACTGGATGTAGTATGTATTCTGTTAATTACATTTAGAGAGGTAACTTCAGCAGACTTTTTTTCAAGCAGCAAAAAAAAATCTTGAACTGATTGCCTCAAATCAAAATGAATCAAGACTTTTGCTTTTTTCAAACTCTGGATACACAGGCTTTTTGGAACTTCTTTTTGTGTGCCAGTTAATAAAACAACATGATGAGATCAGCTATTGGTATCTTTATCTGTTTGCATACTATGTTTGTCACAGTAGAAGATTATTAGAATCCTTGTTCTTTTTTTCCCTCTTGACTTTATCACAGGCTGTGATTATTATTGTGTAGCAGAAACTCTCACCTCTTCCTTCATTGAGGCTTACAAGCCATAATACTGAAAATCTGTTAAGATGGAAACCTTAGGAAAAACTTGAATAATTTATTTTATTGTTCCCATGTATCTTGGCCTGTTATGGGTTGGTAAATAACTAATTAAGAAAACTGAACATCTGAAGGGCTTTTTAAACATGCTAGATGCCTTCGAGCTGGTGTTTCTTACAGAAAATAATCTCTTCAGGAAATATCCATTACACTTGAGCACAAAGACAAGGCTTTCCAAAGTAATATGGAAATCTCCTAAATTATTTTCAAACTTGTGATGATATCACATGATGAAAACTCAACCAAAACTCAAACACAGTTGGGAGCTGATGAGCTAATTGTGTCCCCAACATGAAGTTGCTGACTTCAAATTCAGGCCATATGCAAGGTCTGTTCTCTGGGAAACAAGTCCTCTGTTCTACCATTTGCCTGCATATGGTCACTGAAGAGGCTTAGGAAGTAGCTTTAGCTTTTTTTTAACCACTCTCCATTAATTTATCAAACACAAATCTTGGACATCATTTACCAAGCACAATTCCCTGAACATCATTTCACAACAGAATGGTCTTCATTTATTTATGTAGATATATTTTTAGGCGGTCAAGAAAAATAAGCTTCCCCACTTTGTAGAGGCATTAATTGATTTCTAGGCTATATCTTGTTTTCTTTGAGGGGTTTTGTTTATTTATTTATTTAATAGGAGGCCTTATATGATTCCTTCCTGTCCTCTTATTACAATTCAAGATATTATTACATTTTTGCTCTCATTTGAGTTGTATGGTTTACTTTAAAGATACACATCTGGAATACCTAGCTCTAAGAAATAGATTTTCTCTTATCTGTGTGACTAATGCAAAAACAGGGATGGCTTACTGATTAATTGTAGTTGTCTGATATTACATATCTCACAAACAATGTGCCACTCTCAGGGTTTTCTGGTTTTTTTTCACTCTCAGAAGTTTACATTAACTGTTTTGCCTCCATTTCAAAGAGTTGAGCACAGATTGAGAAGAATTTGGGAGTGGGGAGGGGAAAGAAAAGGATGGCTGAAAATACCTGAGATGGGATGGCCTGAGAAATCCTTGCTGAATTCAAGATCTTAGAATTGGGACCTGAAACATAGCTGCACAAACCTGCTGTAAGATACATTCAGCAGTGAAAAATCTTAAGCTAAGGCAACAGAAGCAGAAAGAAAAGAAAAGAAAAATGATAAAAACTTCCAAAGCTCCATGATGAAAGTAGTCCTCAAAGCCTGTGTAGATAGTTGTTCTTTCACCCAATTTCCCTTTTGTTTTTGTTGCTGCAGAATCCCATTTTATGGTCACTTCCTATCAGAACAGAAGGGAAAAAAGGAGAAAAAATTAACCTTTTAGGAACCTAAAAGAAGATAAAGTGCCACTGTTATCTTACGAAAGAGTACCAAGGCCACAATTTGTGAAGGTGTTTCATGCACTCTTCTCTCTTCATCACAGCTTAACTGATGAGTCACAGACAGAATTTCTATCTTTTCAGAAAGTTCTGAGAAGATAAATCCTTAGGGCTACCCTATGCACAATCCTAATAATTAGGCAGTAACTGTCACCAGTTGTCTTTTCATAGAAAACATGCTTCAGTTTCTTAGAAAAGCTAACATTTAATGACCACTGAAAATACTGGAGATGGTATGTGGAATACTACAGATAACTTCAGAAAAATTATAAAGGCTTAAGTCTACTGATTTTTTTTATGCTGATGCCTCTCCCCCCCCACCCCCCACCTTGTGTATATTTGTGTGTAGATTCAAGTACAGTTCCAGTTCCATATTTACAGTTCTATACAGTCTCCATTAATCTTCATTCACTTGTAATTCTTATGGTTCTTACATGTTATTGAGTCAATATCCAAGAATCCAAGTGTGGATTCTTCAGAGCCTGAAGAGAGTTAAAAGTAATCAGTCCTATTTTTGCACTCAACCAACAAATACTTTTCACATTTCAGTGTCCTGACTTCTGTAAATAGCAAGCAATTTTTCTGTCCAAGAGTCCTTCCCAGTGGGGTTTTTATATCAGGACCCAGCTACCCAAAACCCCGAAGTTACCCTAACATCCTCTTTGCCATAAGGAAATTACAGACTTTTTTAACAATACAAATAGCATCATGAATATTTTGTATCTCAGCACCACTGCAAGAAAAAATCTAAGTACCTCACTGGAAGTCTTCAGCTATATCAGAGTGTGATTGCAAAATCTGTGGGAGTTAAAACAAAGGATTCTCATTAACCAAACTTTTTACATGATCATGAATAGTTATCCATAGTTTATCAATGGGCAGCTGATGAAATGCTCTGTGGTGATGAAAGTATTCATGCAGCAAGCAAGGAGTTCTTGCTTTGGAGGATTTCAAGTTCAAGACTTTTTGATTCGAAATCTGGAAAACAGTATGGTATAGAGCCATACAGTAGATGTGAAATACCCAGCAGTGCTGTAAAAGCTATACTATGAAGAAGGTAAGTTTCACAGAAACGTATCCAGAATTAATTTCAGACTTACAAAGAATCTCACCACCAGCAGATTTCTCTTGAATGATTATAACTACAGAAGCAAACAAACTCTGAGAGCTGTTAGTTTTTTGTAACTAGTTTGACACGGGCCTATTGGCATGACATATCCACAAAGAAGATGCTGAACACCAAAATTAAAGCAAGGCTTGTTATTGTCATAAGGCCATAAACCCTCACTGGATATTCATGGCTTTGCATATATGGTGTCTCCAACTGAACAGGACATACCACTTCTCTTTTTTCTATCCTCTCTCCTTTTCAGGCTGCAGAGTACAGTTATCACTGAACTCCAGACCTGGTTAATTTTAATGGAACACCAGCTTTAAAGTGGGCCACTCTGGCAAAATGTGCTCCGAGAAATTTTAGTAACTGCTAAGTGTTTTCATTGATGATCAAAGACTAGTTGACATGAGTAATATCATTAAAAATGTTAATTGTTGCTATTTGTCATTTGCTATCATGACTAGTTAAACTTTACATTGGATCATAGAAGAAAAACTCAAACCATTACCTGAGCAACTACAAAATAGCTACAGAATAAGTCTTTGATCAGCTGAAATTAACTGATGGTCAGATGCACATAAGAACTACTCAGTTTTAATTGCCCATTGTTTTCTGTTATACATTTGAAAAGGAACATGTGAAACATGTCTGAAACGTGGATAATAGAATTGGAGAGACTGTCACAGTAGTTTAAGCTACTGGGACACTGATGATGCTTTCAGGCCTTGACTACCTGTTGTAAAGCAACTACATTTCCCCGTTTGCTGGCAAGGCTCTGTGCTGGGAAACCTTTCCTGTAAAGATAAATTGGCAGGCAGGAATCTGTTTACATTCCTTTTACTCTAAGGCTTGCATGTCTGCAGGGCTATGTGCTTTGTTTGCTTTTTTCAGTGAGATCATGTTTGTCTACATGACGGGCTTGCTTGAGCAGATGGGCTCTGTGGAGGTTTCCTTTCCCTAGCATTGAGGAAACTGAAGCACTGGAACATGTTATGTGTAATTGCAAGAACAGTTAGTAACCCAAACTTGGAGAGCCTTGGGGCACTTTGGTTTGTGGGTTAAATCAAGCATGAAGTCATGGGAGCAAGAATCATCTCTTCTCTGCCCATAGTTAGCAGGGTAGGAAGGAATCAGGCTGGTGCAGAAACTGGAAAAAAAATCAAAGCAGCTGAGCTCCCCTGGGGTGCTGTTCTCATTATCAACCAGTGAGTAGCTCTGGCTAGAAATAATGCTGCTCATCTACCGTGCGTCCTGCTCCCGGCTATAATGAATCACAGTTTGCCAAGGTGATGCATACACCTTGACTTTGGCACTAATCCACTATCATAGCTACCTATTCCCTTGTAACACAACAAGAGGATGGAACATTGAACTGAAGGAGGAGTCTGCATGGAGGCAGTTTCTTGCCATCCTGGCAATGTGCCTCTGATTTCACACAGCTCCAGGCACACGAGTTCTCACTGGGAGACTGATGATTGAAACAAGCTGGTGGTTGATTCAGACAGCTGACTGGTATTCTCACCTCTCTGTTTGTGGCAGTTCTCATTTCTGTACCTCTTCTTAGCCTTTATTCCTTCTGGTTATTTCTCTTTCCCAGTCTAGTTTCCTTCCCACATGAAATTAGCATGTTTTTAAACTTACTCTTCTATCTGATAGCAACCTTACTGCTGATTATTCACCATTGCTTATGTACCTCAGCTACTCAGGGTAGAAATGATGGTGAGGATTAGGTTATGAACCAGGACCAGCTTTGTTGCTAAAGTCAGTGTTACAGAGTTACTAATCTTTGAGCATGAGTAGAACAATAATGAAAAATAATTATAGAATAATATCATAGAATGATTTGATTGAAAGGGACCTTAAAGATCATCCAGTTCCAACCCCCCTGCCATGGGCAGGGACACCTTCCACCAGACCAGGTTGCTCAAAGCCCCATTCAACCTGGCCTTGAACATTTGCAGGGATGGGGCAGCCACAGCTTCTATGGGCAACCTGGCCACTGCCTCAACACCCTCACCAGGAAGAATTTCTTCCTAATATCTCATCTAAATCTTCCCTCTTCCAGTTTAAAGCCATTGCCCCTTGTCCTATCACTACAGAATCTGGTAAAAATTCCCTCCCCAGCTTTCTTGTA
>NW_009608988.1:0-720 GCF_000690535.1 Cariama cristata
TCCCAGAGCTTGCCGTCAGTCCCCCCAGGGGTCCAAAAGGATCCACTGACGGATCAGGCACAGGTTGGAGGGAACCTGACCATCCTTCTGCATCTTCTGTGCCTGAGCCACGCTGAGGCTTTCCCTTTCTCTGATTCCTGGCAGTACTGTCCAACCCCGGGGCTACATGAATTCTTTCAAGAGAATCCAGGTACTGAGCGGTCTTGCAGGGGGCCGTAATTGGGAGACAAGTGCTGAAAACTGAGGGCATGCAAGCGGTGCCCATGCTGGAGAGTAGGCAAAGGGGGAGAGCGAGGCTCAGGTTCTGGCCTCTGTTCCATGGGATAGTTTGTCCCCAACGGCCAGAGGGAGCCCCCAGGCAGCAGCGCTAACAAGCCTTGGGGAGCGAAGGTGGGCGAGCACAAAAGAAACCGTGCGTAAAAGTGAAGGGTGTCCAAGGAGAGGGAGCAAAGCCACGACACTGGGAAAATTGAATCACGGCCATCCCAGAGTTTCAAGAAAGCTGAGAGGAGAAAGAGAGGCTCCAGAGTGCGTTGATTTGCACTGACTTTGGGAGTTTCCTTTGTTTCTACTGAAACCAAGGACATGTTGCAGCCCCAGGATGTTCAGTGGTTCAGAGATGCGAACAAAGTGAGAAAGAACATTTCCTGGCAATGTCAAACCTCCGGGGAGATGACCAGGGGGGTGCAGAACACACTGACATGCAGAATTGTTCTTCCA
>NW_009608989.1:0-32424 GCF_000690535.1 Cariama cristata
TCCCCACCCCCGTTATGTTTTGGCTCCCTGCTTGGTCCTGTTCCGTTTCTGTGCTCCTCAGCGCGGGATGGAGCCTCGTCCGTGCCCTTCCTTTGCTTTTGCTTCTCCCCCTCCTCCCGCGCGGCCTAGTCCGCTCGCTCCCTCCTTCCTTGCTTGAGGCCGAGGCCTCGCGGCCGGCTGCAGCTCCTCCGGCCGGCTGTCCTGGGGCTCCAGCGACCAGGCCCGGCGGGATTGCCGGGGGCGTGGGGAAAAGGGAGAACGGTCTTTATCCCCTGGGGGGAAGAATGCTAATGGAAGAAAACCTCGCATCTGATAAATACAGTTGTTCAAGAAGAAGAGGGGTGGATGTGGTTAAAAGAGACTGTTTGAAACCTTTTTCAGTTTTGCCGAAGGGGGCTTTCAAATTTGTAATTGCTGCATCAAAGTCACGTATAATTTCTCAGTATCCAGAAATACCGGTGGATTTTTCTTCGATCGCTTCTTCACAACCTGATTTCTGTTGTGGGGTGAATATAGATTTACCTCTTCTTTATCTAAAATCTTTCTGCCCAATCTAAAATTGTTTAATAAAGGAATTTGTAAGCTCCTCTGAGATCTTGTACCGCTTTTTGTTGGAAGACATCTGTGCTTCTTTTTTAGATACTAATATATTTCAGGCTTTGGTGGAAGTGAGGAACACATTGTGTTCACAAGGAACAGCTGATAAATAACAAATGTATATTTGTCTTGCTTAGGAAGATAGGTGTGGAGTGTTTGCTGAAATATTAATGCTGATCTGCAGAAAGGAAATTGTGGTTTGCCTCTTCTGTCACATAGATATCCAGAAAGTTCTTTGCTTAAAATCTTTCTGTTTAAAAACAGAGTTTCTTTAATGACTGCAGCGAGTTATGTGGTGTCATAAGAACCGATAGCTGGATAACTGAAAAAGGAAAGAAATTTTTAACTAAAACCTTTGTTATCTTTTATAAATGTTAGCTACTAATGCTTGTTACTAAATAGGTACTTCTAAGTATTTAGCATCGCTTGCCTTTTGTGGATTTCAAGTCTATTTCTCCTTTAATGCTTTAGCAACTTTATTTTCATCTACAGGTATGCAGAGAAGGAATGAGTCCGCTTAGAAATAACTAGGACTTAAAAAGCATGTGTCAAAGAATATGGGATCAGTGATTCTGATTGCGTGCACACATCTTACCAGTTTTGTACCTATCTGAAGAGGGAAATGCTGGATGGTATATGGGGGAGGTTTGGTTTCAGACATCTGTTAAATATTTGTCAGGCTTTGAATGCGTAGAAATGCTTCCTATGCTTTTTTTTGCTTTAGGAAAAATCACAATGATGCTAATTAGCTTAATGTTATATAGAAGGTCACTTTCAGGGTTAAATGTTTCCTTAACAGTCTTCAATAGGTATTGTAACAGGGATTTTGATGATGAAAAAATCCTTATACAACATCAAAAAGCAAAGCACTTTAAATGCCATATATGTCATAAGAAACTGTATACAGGACCTGGTTTAGCTATACATTGCATGCAGGTAAGAAGTTTTAGACTTATGTAAGTTTTTCTTAACAGTATCTAAAATTGGAATTAATAGTGAACTTAAAAGGGTAGGGGTTTTGGGGCTTCCAGAGTCTTAAAAACTGATGAGAAAAAGACGGCAATGGTCGTGTTTCCAGATCAGGAGTCCTGCTGTGTCAGCAGTCATATGGAGCGTATGCAGTAGAGATCTCTGCTGTAATTTTTGGGGTGTAGGACAAGTGAAGGAATTATATTGTCTTGGTGTTCAGAAGGCAAGTTGCTCTAAACTGGTTTTAGAAGCTAATAGTAGCTAACAGTGATTAGGAGGCACATACTGACAAAATACTTGACCAGAGAGATTCATCCCATTGAGGATGTTCCTTTTCTATCTTGAAACTGACTGAGGAACACAGAGAATCTAACCTGAATTGTGGTCAAGAGGATTTTTTTTTTTGTCTTTAGGTACATAAAGAAACAATAGATGCTGTTCCAAATGCTATTCCTGGAAGAACAGACATTGAACTGGAAATCTATGGCATGGAGGGCATTCCAGAAAAAGATATGGAGGAACGGAGGAGGTTACTTGAACAAAAAACTCAGGGTAAAGTGTAATCTAGCTGCTTGTCTGTTATTTCTCTAGTCTGTTTTTTACTGATACTAAGCTGTGTGATACAGGTCTTCTCAGAAGAGTAAGGGTTGGGTTTAGTGCATTCTCTGACTGCAGCTCTAGACATTTGCCAGTCATGTAGAAGGTTGAGAGAGATTTTTCTTTTCATGTTCAGAAGTAGCTGCATGCCAGTGCAGCTATTACAATCACCTAATTAATATGGGGATAGTGACTTTATTTTTGAGGATAAGGGGACGAAAGGCCAGGGTGATGTAAGCCTGATGATGCCCAAATACTTATATTTCTTTGCTGTTTAAGTATACCTTTGTTTGAACTGCTTTGGTTTGTTCTGGACAGCATGATACCTCATGTGAAGGAAGACCCTCATGTATCTTGAGGGTCATTACAGTGTGAATCGGTTTCCTTCCCTTTATTATTTGTACGTATAGGTAGGCTCACGTAGTTTTTCTTCTTTGTAATTCTATGAATTTTTGAACATGCTGATAAGATTTGAATTTCATTATTTTTGTTACAACTAGAATACTCTAGGTAAATGAATTTCCTGGAATATAATTTGCCTTCAGTCTGATCATATACATTGTACTCTTTAGCAGAAAGCCAGAAAAAGAAACAACAGGATGATTCTGATGAGTATGAAGATGATGAATCTGCAGCTTCAACTTCATTTCAACCCCAGCAAGTTCAGCCACAGCAGGGTTACATTCCCCCAATGGCGCAACCAGGTTTGCCTCCTGTGCCAGGTGCACCAGGGATGCCTCCAGGTGAGATGGTATTTTAAGATAGTTACTGAAAAGCTGAGGGTAAACACAAACTGCTGCTTGTATGCTGGAATAATCTGTCCTTTCTAACACTGGGTGTTACAGATCACAGAGTAGTTTTGTGAGGTGCACATAAGCAGTTTCTTAATTTTCTTCCCCCCTTCTGTGTGTGCACGTGTATCTTCCTTTGTGAAGTAGATTAAGATACCTAATGCTTGTGCCTAGGTTGAAGGAATATGGTAGTGAGACAGATGAGTACTTTAAACTAAAGTCAACCAATGATACTTGTTTGTGGTATTTTGTAACGAGATTTTGGAAGCAAGGCAGAAAGGCTGCAGTATATCTAGGGAATGCTAACATAGAACAGGCAGTTTATACACAGGCCACAAATACATTGAGGAGAGAATTTTGATCAGTGACAGTGGGTGAAAAACTGGTCTTTTCTCATTATATTTTCTGTAATGATAAGACATGTTCTTTGGAGACTACTAAGAAAATCTACAGTCTTGCAGGGCTGAGAGCAATTAATCTAAGTTAGATTTGCAGGTGATCTTTTATATTGTGCTGTTTGTAAGCAGTGTTATTTCAAAAAACAATCTTTCAGAGCTTCCTGTAAAGCATTTATCCAGTCTAAATTTATTAGATGAGATTTGTTAGCAACTATGTGTTGTTGGAGTTGTTTAAAATTTATTTTCCTTTTAAGGTATACCACCATTAATGGCAGGTGTTCCACCTATGATGCCCGGAATGCCTCCAGTTATGCCTGGAATGCCACCTGGGTAAGTAGCAAGAAAGACTTAATATCACATGTTCTTACAGTGCGTTTTAAACTGTCACAGAAAAAGTAAAGCTAATTAGAAAAATGTATGTAGGAACCAGTGAATGCTGTAACCCTAATATTAAGACTAACCAAAGAACTGGATGGCTGTAAACCAACATTAAAAATATGGCCGAACTGTGAGTTTATGTATGAAGTATGTTGCCTTTCTTCTAACTTTATTGAGTAGTAGTATAATAATTTAAAGTTTTGTTGTGTTGGTTTAGAGCCTTCTGTGAACCATTCTTCCTTTGTGGATTGCACATATGTTATGCATCTGGTTATCAGTCATCAACCTAACAGGAAAAAAATACTGGATAGTTTAAATTTTTCTTGTATTTTGGGCAAAAGTAAGATGTTGATTTTTATGTTTGTTTGGTGTTGACACCATACCCTATCACAATGTGTTTGGAAAATCACAGTTAGATTTTTGATTTTGTCATAAATTTTCACAGATTACATCAACAGAGAAAATACATGCAGTCATTTTGTGGTGGAAACATGTAAGCATCTCATTAATGTAATTCTAGGTACATTCATTATGCCATTTTCTGTCATGTTTTTTGATAAGCTTGAAATTGTCTTGCTGAACACCTCTGAGTATTGCCTAAGAATTTGGGGAAAATGTCTAGTTACATTTTGTTACTGTATAATATTTGAAGTTTTTATGCTTTATCTAAATTACTATTACAATACTATATATTATGAGAAATCTATTCTACAAAATGTTATTGAAATAGAGCCTTAGGGACTTACAACCTCTCTTGAACCAGAGTACAGCTCCATGTCCTTGACCCTTTATACTGTAGCATGTACTGCAGGAACTTTTTTTCTAAGTTTTCTAAGTCTTTGAATTTAAAAATCGTGTCACAGTTGAACATTGTGTGGATGCTCGTCATGACTGTAGCTCTTCTGGGTGGAAACTGAACAGAATTTTATCAGGCTTACTGGTGCTTAGTCCTCTTTAAACTCTCTTAACTTCAGGTGAATGTAATGTCATCTAGTAAAAGACACAAACTAATATGCCAAAAATTCACTACGCTTCTGTTTTGGTGAAATTTTAGAGGGGAGGGGATGATGTTACATTATGCTTTTACCTAGTTAATCTAAAATTTTGCTTATTAATCTGATGATCTTTTGTTTATAAATGAGCAAAAGAAGAATTAGGACCTAGGAAACAACTCTGGTTTTACTGTGACACTAGTTCTCGTGCTATCCCTGCTGTTTCTGAGAAGGTCATCTTTCTGATGACAGCAGACAGTGGGCGTCCAGCACTTTTTTTTTTTTTGGTCTAACAGGTAGTTGTCAAAATGCTTGGCAAGACTGACTTAATGCCTTCTGCGATCATTAACCCAAAAAAGGGGCGATGGTACTATGTTCCCAGTCGTTAACTGCTGCTGCATTGGTTGTTCCTTTTGTAGCACTGGTAGACTAGCTAGAATTAAAATAAGACTGAGTAGCAGTTTACTTTGCAGAGTGAATGCTCACCTGTTTATGATGCTTTGTTTTGATGTTGAAACAGCAATGGTGAAGGTGTCTTGAGTTTGTCAGACAAATAGAAACTGCTTCTTGATGGGGTTTTGGTGCACACTTGGCTGCTATATATCTGCTTATCTTGCTAACTAATAAGCATTCCTTTGTTTCCCTAATCCAGCTTTGAGTGCCTGGAAAAATTTAGGCAAACGTAAACTACGCTTGGTTTGTTCCCTGTAAAGGAGTCATACATATTCATCTGTAGCTACCGAATTTGAAAGCACGTCGTATTGTAGACAGCTTATTTTTACGGAGTTGTAGCCCTTTGCAGAACGAATTTGCTTGTATTAAGGGTTGTATGTATGCTTTAAATGGGGAACATGTATTAATTTGTAGTGTGGCTTAATAGATAAGGCTAAAAGGAGTCACTTAGATGCTGTTAGGAAATACCAACTTTTTTCTCCAGCTGTCAGTAGCAAGGAAAAAAAAAAAACCCACTGTTTTTAGTATGAAGGAAAAATATGCCATAATAAGGGCTTGTCATTTAAAAAAAAAAAACAAACCTTAAAATCCCATTTTTCTATCCTTAGCATAGGGAATGTTTACTGTAATTGAAACTCTAGAAGCTTTCTTAACCTGTGGTGTCTGCTCTGCTTTTGTCAATATTTTGTGGATAGTTTAACAGATTTGGCTTGTCTGCCGTTCACTAGAAGGAGAATATGTTAAAATAGTATAAGGGTGCTGTAACCACAAATAGACGTGCGGTGTCAGAAAGGAGTGAGAGCAGATGTACAGCGATTTTAGTGTGATTGGAGTTAGCTGTTTTTCCTTCTTTCAGATTTTCTGAGTGTACTGAGGTCAGGTTCTTTGAACACTCTGCTGAAACTAGTAGCCTGAAATAGAATTCAAGAGAGACACCAGTTCTGGAAATCTGGTAATAGTGCAAGTGAAAACTTGAGGAATTAAAGTTAAAATAAAAAGTGTTTGGGAGTTTTCTTGGTTTTGTGGGTTTGGGTTTTTGTTTTGGTTTTGTTTGTTTGTTGTTTTCCTTCTGGGAAAACATTTCTAACTGTGGAGTCATCTGGTTTTGAATTGCCTCTATTGAGAGCTTCTTGAAGTTATTTACCATAATTTTTTATCTAATACAGGTATGTGCCAATTATCTTGACAGTTTATCATGAGTGTTCATACCAGTGCTCATTTTCTGTTTAACAGGATGATGCCGATGGGTGGAATGATGCCTCCTGGGCCGGGAATACCACCTCTTATGCCTGGTATGCCACCAGGTAGGTCAGGGTTGTTGAACTCATACTATGGTGAGAGCTAAATTATATTTATTTATTTCTGCTGAGATTTAGGATTTATATAAAGAATATACAGACTTATGCCACCACCTTTGTGGGGATTGATTACCATAGAGGGGGCTCTTGTGCACAGGTGAAGGGGTTGATTTTTGGCTTTTGATTATAAATAATTATTTGTTTGGTATGATTGTGAAGGTAAAAAATAAAATGTAGTTTTCTCTTCTTATTGCACTTTCTGTGGCTTTTATGTTGCCTAGTCTCTCTTCATCCCTTTTTTTAATGTCTGTGGCTGCACCTGGAAAACCGTAATGATTGAAAATGTTGTGGGTAATGAGAAACAATGTTGGTGATATACCCAAGTAGTGAACCTGCTGTGTGAAGAAACTAACTGGAATTTTTGTCTCTTACCGTAGCTAGGAGAAATGTTTCTTGAGCTTATGCAGCTCTTAAAGCAGCCTTAGTTCTCAGGGTGTTCCACCCAACCACCAGCTACGCTGTGATGGCTTGAGATTTGCTGGTTTGCCCCTATTCCTCACCAGAGTAGGAAGCAAGCCACTGGAACAGCTACAGCCTAGTTATTCTGCACAGTAATATGATGGAACCCGTGTGAGCTGTTAACTTCCCATCTCTGAACCTCTCCTAGAGCCCGGCACATACAAGGTGCATGTATTGTGATGACAGACTACAAAAAGTAGCCTTGTGTCACTGCTCCACTGTACTAAAGACCCACAGCAAAGCTCATCTGTGTTTCAGTCAAAACTCTGATACCGTTCATAATGGCTGCATCTTTTGGATTTTGTAACGGTCTTGTCCACACACTTGGCAGCATAGGTGCAGTGAGTTGGAAACAGTTAACTGCATTAATTGCATTGATTTATTGAGAGCATAAGCTGCTTCATCATTGAAGCCCTAGTAGAAAACACAACTTAATTCAGTATTGCTCTGAAGCGTTTGAGGTTGCTGCCTGTGCATAGGCATTTATTGGTGGCTGCTGGCATTACCCTTAGTCATGTTTTATTTTACTGTTGCCTTAAAAATACACCTTCCTTGGGGGAGACTTCATTCTAAAGAACACTGTGAACGGAATTGTCTAAAGGAGTATTCTTACTTCCTTTGGCCTGATTTGTTAACAATTCTTTGTGGTTTGTAGGTATGCCACCGCCTGTTGGTCCTCGTCCTGGGATGCCTCCAATGACACAGGCACAGCCTGTTACAGCACCTGGCATTCTTAACAGGCCTCCAGCTCCTGCTGCATCGGCACCTACCCCCCAGCCTCCAGTTACTAAGCCACTCTTCCCAAGTGCGGGGCAGGTAAGGTATCTCATAGCCTGGAATGTATTGTTACATTCTTCAAATTGCCACTGTGTCAACAGTGTCTATTATTGAGGAGGCCCAAGAAATGACTGGTTAAATTTCTTGCTCGTGTCGATTCTTAAGTTTAATTCAGTGTAGTGCTTGAATGAGTTTTAAAAGATTCTTTTGTTTGTCTTATAACAGCCATGAACCCAGACAGAAGTTCTGTAAGCACGTGGGGAAGAAGGGAGTAGGCAAAATACTTCTTTCTTTAATCCCTTTAGTTTGTCATTTATCAGGGTGCTTTGGGTGGGTGAAGGGATGTGTTAGTCAGCTACAGGAGTCGGATTGCATAGAACTTTACCTAAGATTTTCAAAGTACGAATCTTGACCTGACTTGTTCTTGCCTGTTCTTTTCATAAGGGCTGTCTACCAATGGACTAATTTATTCTGTAGTCTTGTTAGACTGGTTAAACGTTGCCTTGAATTAGGAGATTTTTTGCTTTAGAAAGTTTAGGAGTTAGTTTGGGTAGTAAAAATTTATATAAATGTTTTGGGGAGGGGAGTGGGGAATTGATAGTGGCTTGTGACCTCTATCCTTTGATTGCACTTGTGTATAAGTCCTGTAGTTTTTACTTGCCTTCAAGTATGTTGCAGAAACCTTCGTAGTGTAATGTTTGCATTTTGGACTTCTCAGGGAAGATACTTGTTTACAAAAAACAGTCCTTTCATAAGAAGGGAATTAGCATAAGAAATCCTTTCATGTGGATACTTTCCACCCATTTGTTTGGAGACTTTTCACTGTTTCCTTTCTTTTATGCTACAGATGGGGACACCTGTCACAAGCTCAAGTGCAGCTTCCTCCAATTCAGAAAGTCTGTCAGCATCTTCTAACGCTCTGTTTCCTAGCACAGCACAAGTACGCAGGAAGTCACAGTTAAAAACAAATTGCTTTGCAACTTAACCCTTTGAACCGTTCTGTAAAATCCAAAATTGACTAAACATCTTCAGATAATTTCTGTTATATTCCTGATTATGTTTAGCTGGTAAAACTGCAGAGTCCTTTGATTGTGAGTTGCATCTTACTAGGAATAAGCATGTCAAAGTGCCCAATTTTTCTTAGTGTGAAAGAATGAAATGTTACATCCTGGTTCTAAAGGGTTAAAAAGGCATGAAAGCAGTTAAATGCATTTTAGTGGGCAGCGGTTAGCTTGATGCATGGTGAAGGCTTTTTAGTTCATGTTATTTAATATGGTACGTGATAATGTAGGGATTTTTGTAATTTGCATTATGTGCAAAAAATTGAAATTTTGTTTTGATTGGAAACTTGAGATAACTGTGAATGTGTGCTGACTAGAAACAAAAGCATTCTCTCATAACAAAAACTTGCTTTGGAGATTGCTGCATCTTCAGAGAAAGCTTGGTAAAGCAAACTTTTCTTGTCTAACAGTTTTAATTTAAGAAAAAAGTAGGAACAATGTGCTGGAATCTGTAGTGGACCTCATATCTGCCTTCAGTTGATTCTTCATTCACAAGAGAGATTAAAGATCTATAGAGAGACAGTACTTTGAAAATATTGCCATGTTTTTATAGAGAGAACGCTTAAAGCAAAAACCCTGACATAATAGAGCTTTCTTAAATATTTAGTTAAAACATTTCTTAAATACCTAATTTTAATGAATACTAACACTTTGAGCTGTACTCTAATGGTTGCTAAAGTATGCTAATAGTTCAGCGAGAGAACAATGAATTTATACTTACAGGCTCCTAATAAAACAGTGATTCAGGAAAGATTTAGACATTTACCAAACTAGGTATTTGAGGTAAAAATTTTAATTGTGGGGGGCTTTATTGTTGTTGTTGTTCCTTTTTTCTAGTTGTGGCTTTTGACCTGCAAATTATAGACTTTCCTGTGTGTGTGTGTGTATGTGTATATACTGGGTTTTATTTTGTCTTGTTTTCAGTTGCTCTAGTATGCAATAAGGCTGAACTTTACTTTTGTCAAGCTTGTTGTAATTATGTATCTCACTGGAAGGTTTCAGAGGTCTAACAGATATAATTTCATTTTTCTTATGCTTTGAGAAATATTGATCTACCTCTGTGTTTCGCAGGCTGCAGCAGCTGTTCCAGGTCCAGTTGGTACTGATTTCAAACCTTTGAATTCTACACCTGCAACAACAACAGAACCCCCAAAACCTACATTCCCTGCTTACACACAGTCTACAGCCTCAACCACTAGCACGACAAACAGTACTGCAGCTAAACCAGCTACATCTATAACAAGTAAGCCTGCCACCCTCACAACAACCAGTGCAACCAGTAAGTTGATCCATCCAGATGAGGATATATCACTGGTAAGTTAACGTATTTTCATTGTCTTACTGAAAAATGCAGTTTCTGCTGATATGGCTGATGAAATAAAATTTCTTCTGTGCTCTGCGTTATGCGTATTTTAATAATGGTGAGGGTGCAAACTGTGCAGAATTCATGTAACAGAACCATGCATTGAGAAAACTTCTTTGGTTGCAAAGTGATGACTGACGTATTGCAATGATCTTGCTGCAGATCTAAGCCTTATTTTTGTTGGTGATAGGAAATTACTCAACTCAAAATATAATTTGGACTTTTTCTGCGTGTGACTTAAGCTTGAAGTTAAATAGATATAGGTAATGAGTATAGGACAAAAGGCTTAACAGTTTGAAGTGGTTTTGGTGCTGTTAAAGCAGTCAGAAATACAGAATTTATTCATAAAACAAATGAACTTTAATTTCAGTTCAGGGATCTTTAGACTTGTGTTTGGCTTTTTTGTCTCAACTTGTTGTGAGGAAAAGGCTTTCTTCAGCTGAGGGAGGAGGAGGATTAGTGTTGCATGCAGAATGGTAGATGGGCCAGTATTAATACAGAAACTTTGAAGGAAGGGGGAAAAATCCATATGCTACTGTGTAAATGTTACTGGTAGCAGTCTTTGAACTTGTAAGGTAACTGAAATAGTTTAGTACCTGTAATCTACTTTGTTACACCTTTATTTACTTTGCTTTTGGTGAGTTTTGGTCTTACAATGTGTTACCGTTGTCTGTTCCTGGTTTTAGGAAGAGAGAAGGGCACAGTTGCCTAAATATCAGCGCAATCTTCCTCGACCAGGACAGGCTTCCTTGGGTAATCCACCAGTTGGACCAATTGGAGGTATGATGCCACCACAGCCAGGAATTCCTCCACAACAACAAGGAATGAGACCTCCCATGCCACCTCATGGTAATCATAAGTTTCCCAGCTTTCTTTTCTTGAAAAGATTTGTCTTTGCACTTTTTTAAAACTTGAAGTGGCATACTGGTGGGGGAGTAAAACTTTTCACAAAATGCAACTTCTGCCCATTATTTTAAAAAAAAAAAAAAAACAAAACGGCAAAATGCAACTTCTGCCCATTATTTAAAAAAAAAACAAAACAAAACAACATTTTCTTTGCATCTTCAATGTTCTGTTTATAGGTCAGTATGGTGCTCATCACCAGGGCATGCCAGGATATCTTCCTGGAGCGATGCCTCCATATGGTCAGGGACCTCCGATGGTGCCCCCTTACCAAAGTGGACCTCCTCGACCTCCAATGGGGATGAGACCTCCTGTAATGTCGCAAGGTGGCCGCTACTGATGCTACTACACACGCTCTAATAGGTTTGGAGATTAAACCTTTTCTCATCTTGTGCTGTTAATATAGCCGAGCTTCCGTCAATTAAGGCTTCATTGTGACTTTAAAAAAATAAGTATCTTCCCACATGCAAGGAGCTATTGGACATTCTTATTTTACACGGGAAAAATTATTTGGAATAATAACAGGAACTTTTCCTGATGTTGCAATTTATACTGTATGGCTTCTTTTTCATGTTTCATCTAGGTTTTTAGAAGTGAAGTATAGTAAATATGGTTCGTTAAATTGTGAAGGCGCTGGAATTACATGAACATACCACCTTAAAGGCAAGTTCTGTAACATTATGTTGCTATTTGTGAAATAATGCCTTCACAGCACTTCAAGTGCTGTTGGACTTCATGTCCCCAACATAGTTTGGTGAGGGCTGTAACTGTTCCCAACTACTTGTACATTTAAGGCTGAACTTGTAACAATATTTAATGTATTTAGAGTTCCTCCTGTTTCAGGGTTTAAGTAGACTGACCCACTAAGGTCGTGTGACTTTTCTGTACTGTTATAAACTTCATTGTAATAAAAGAAGAGAAAAATTTATATGCCTTTTTATTCATGACCAGCTGTGGACAACTGCCTGAAAGGTTTGTACAGATGCATGCCATGGTAGCTGTTGGTGTAATGAACACAGTTATTGGTGCTGTTTTGATAAAATCTGAATTCCTTGTTCTAAAATTAAGTCACTCCCTAGCTGCACGTCTGAGTAGACAAAGACCTGTACACTTATTAACTGACTCCTCAAAAATGAGGCTGCAGGAGGCACATCTTAACTCTTGGGTTGTAACTTCTCTTAATGCATATGTTTCTTTATTTGTGCTTTCTTGTCCTCAGTAAATTTTAAATGATCTCTAGTCCTGGCACTTGTAGGATGTAAAAGTGATTGCTCCAAGATGCATGCTAGTGCCAGATGTGTCCTATTAGTTCACTCTCCAACTGATTTTTTTAATGTGCAAATGCCTATGAATTTCAGGAGCCTTTTAGATGAGGATTTCTAGAAGCTTAGGTGCATGTCACATGGGTGAGTGACTTCCAGGTGATATTGTATTGAAGTTGACCTGCAAAAGAGAAAAAGTAGCTTGACCTTCTTCTCAGTGTATAAAAGAGACAAAGGGGGCAAGAGTCATATGTTATATACTGTATTTTTACTTCAAATGTTCAGAATTTCAGATCTCAGCAGAGTCTAAAAGACGAAATATTTGTTGTGTGCTATGATCAGATGTTGGCTGAGTTTCCTGAGCCATTTAGTGGAAGTGTCCAGAGTAAGACACCTTTTTATCCAGGTCTTTCCCATATGAATTAGTCATCTGTTTATACGGGTAGAGTGAGAAATTACTATCAAGGTTGTAATTCTCTGAATGTCTGACATCACTGTGTTAGGATCCTGTATTTCTAATGAGAATGAAAATGCAGAGGGAGACTTTTTGGAGGGAAGGGAAGCGAGAGCTTCCCTGGTCTCTTCACAAGAGAAGAAAAAAGGAGTGGTGAATTTTTCATTTGCAGGTCAACTTTAAATACATGTTCCAGCCTCAAGCCTTATCTGTGCAATTTAATTTATGGGGATATCTCTTCTTTTAGGGTAAGTTAGAAAAATTATCAGCATTTTTGTGTCATAGATGTGTTTTGTAGATGGTAGAGTTTTTTCACTTAATTAGAATACTGAGCATTATGGCTCTTCTTGAAAGACTTGGGTTTTTTTAGCTGCGCTTAAGTACTTCATGTGGCTTTATTCTGTACTGTCTATAATAGTCCAGAAATACAGTACAGCTGAAATGCTACATTGTCTCTCAGCTTCAAATTTGGGGTCATGGAATGGCTCATAAAAGCACTAGAGCATCCAGTACGATCTAATTACAGCTGAATGGCCTTAGTTTACCATTAAGAATGACTTTTTCTGAAGTGTCTACTAGTTTTAAGACCATAACTCCAAGCCTCTGTTGAGAAGCAGTTCTCTCTGATCACTGGTATCTGCTGATCACCTGTCATATGTGCAGTATTTGACTTGCAAATGTGCTGAGTGGACCTTGATGTCAGGTCTTTTGTTAGCTCTTCGTCTTGCTTTTTTATACGTAAGTCTAACAGGTAAAACTGTTCTGCTTAGGCAATGCTTTTGTACTATGGTTTTCTTCTGTTTATCTAATAAGGATAATTACAAAGCACTGGAGAGATTTTTACAGTGTCTTACATTCATCATTTTTGTAATGCTACACATAAAATTCATACATTATAAATTGATCTTAACTTCTGCTTTTAGAACTGTAGAGCTTCTTGCTTTTTCTGAAGATCATATTGCTGCTGTAAGAATGCTTTGCCCTCCTGCCCCTAGTAAAGTAAATACCTTCTTCCTTCGGTGTCTTTCTGTAACTTTCCGTATGTTGTTTACAGACCCCTGCTTTTCCTGGGATAAATACTTGAAAACCTTGCTGCATGTACTGTTAACTCAGCATATTCTGGAAGTTGTATTAATTAAGAGTGTCCCTCTTCTAAATTGTGAATGTCTCGTTGTTCCAGTAATAGTACCATTTTGTAGCTAATACTACATAGACTTATAGCTTGGGCACATTTTAAGTTTGAACTTTCCTTAGTAGTAATGTTATAACCCCTGAACTAAGTACTACCACGTATTACTGATATGGTACTCTAATATTAATCTTCAACAAGCAGGTGAACAATTTTTCCATGATTTCTCATGGGGATACTTACTTTCCTGCTCCTGCCCTTTCTGTGCTATAGGAGCTGTGATGTGGCTATCTTTAGTTACTCTTGTGTGTCTTGTATGTACTCCTCTATAAGCAGGCAGGTATTTCAGTGTGTATGTTGTCTGTTGGTCCCTGCCTTCATTTCTTTGGATACTGCTTCTTAATGTTCAGAGAGTTGGATTTATGGTGCATTTTCCCAAAAAGAGGAAAACTACTTTGAATGTAGTAATTGCTTGAATAAAGACTAAGGCTTGGTTTACAGTACAACGTTTAATCAACGTAGTTGTGCCAGCAAAATCCCTAATGTACCACAGCCATACAGACAATATTTTGTTTTAGTTAATCTCTCCCTGGAAAGCGATTGCTGAAGCCTTTATGATTGCAGAAGAGCATCTCTCTTTTATATCAGTTGCAGGACTCCAGTGATAGAATTACGTAGGCAGAAGCTTTGTTTTTCAGTTGTTGCCTAAACTTGCCATGGCAGATCCTATAGTAAAAGTAAAACTTGCAAGTGGATTTTGACCAGTCTTTAAATTGGAATGTAATGCAAATGTTGAATACAAAAAAACAGGCTGCAAGAAAATGTTCAGTCACAGGTGGGGAAAATATCTTTAGCAAAATCCTTAAAATTTATGGCATCTAGGACTTGTTTAAAAGGTTGTAAATTATTTTATGCATGGTCTCTCAATATCATTATGAGAGGCTGATCTCATATCTGCTGATTTTTAGAGTAAAAGGGATGAGACTGGCATGAAAGAACCTTGGAAAAACCTGGGCTAGTTTTTCAGAAGTCTTGATATGACTGTTTTGTGCTGCCTTTGGAATTTTTTGCTGCCTTTGGAAAAGGTTGCTATAAATAAAATCTTGAAAATTTAGCTGGTTTATGTGGACTAAAAATTTCTTATTCTGGAACTTTTGGATTTATTTGTTTTTTCCTTTCACAGATGAGATTATTAGGTGCTGATAATAAATTTGAGGCTGGGATGTATATCTAATAATTTCAGTGGATAACTATTCCTCGCTCTGTGCATGCATGAGAGAATATAAACAAGCTTCTAGAAACACATTCAGCTGCATCTGCCTTCTATGGTTTCTGCAATTATTTTAGTGTACTTACATAGAACTGTATAACTTACTTTTTTAAAACTCAGATAAAATTGAATGAAATATATAACCTGCAGTTATTTTATAGGAATCAAAGAATTCTACATACAAGATAAAAAACAAAATACCAAGATTACTTCAGTTTCATAAACAGCAAGAAGGTCATTATGACTCTTCAGTTAAATTTGAGACTGATATACCAGTCCGTGAGCTGGGGCTGCAATTTAAAATGGTAACTAATGACACTTAAAAATAATAGTAAATGTCTTAATAATTGTACTGGTCTAGCTTCTACATAAATACTAAGGTGAGGGTGAACATTTTCAGTGGCTGATGGAATCTTTAACTCTACTTTTTGTGAACTAGTACAGTAAATACTACCAGTTATGGGAAAAATGCCCTAAGACAACTGACTTACGTTCCATTGATCAAGATGCAAAGCAAAACAAACTGTCGAATTCAGAAATAGCTACCAACTGTAAAAAGTTGTGTTTGGGCCTAACAAAATAGGTGCTATAGCAGTCATTTTCTTTTGTTTGCTTGATCACTGGAATTTTGTTAACTTTGAATGCATGTCTTTCACTTAATTGGGTCATGTTTTTTCTAAAATTTAAATTTTTCTTCTTCCTATAGCCCTGCCATAGGACAGGCTGAGGCAGAGTCTCAGTGTTGCCCTGTTCAGTCTGAGGCAAGTGGGATTTATTTTATTCATTCTGGGGGCTTTCACAGCTTTATGGCTGTTGGATATTTATGTCCCCAAACTTGCAGCAAGTTTGGTGAAGGCCCCTAAATTTATTTTAATTTAGGTTTTTTTAAATTCTCTTTTGGTAGATGGGCTCTATATTAATATTGATCTTTTTATTATTGTTGTGTTTTTAAGAGTCGTAGGGGGAGGGAACATGTTTTAAGATGTTTGGGTACCTTTTCTCTTAACGGAACGTGTTTCCTTCAAGGCTGCTCAGGTAGTCCTTCAGCCACGCTGCCCCTCTCCCCCTCTTCCCCTGCATTGCATTTGTGCTGTATTTGGTTTTGGTAATGTGACTTTGTGTAGTCTCTTGACTAGTGGCATGTAAATTACTAATGTTTCCTCTTCTGGGGAGATGCATTTATTGAAGTGCTTAAAATACATAGGTTTTAACTAGCAAATGACATTTATAGTCACAAAATTGTGTAGCCTAAATTACAGAATATGATTTCTTTGGAGGAGGTTAAGATGTTAATACTGCTGCATATGTGAGCTGCACCACAACAAATATTAATGTAGAGCCCTATGAAGAAATAGAGATTCAAGTTGGTAAAGTGGAATACAAGAATAAGAAATCGAAGCTGCAGATTTTTCAGTTTGTCAGGTTCAGGGAAACCCTTTTCATCAATCTCTCCAAATTACACCAAACTTGACAATACTTTATGTATTGAAACAGTACTGGAAGTCATAGCACTTCTTTGAAACCTTGTGGAATTCTGTTGCATATTCCAAACTTGCTTAGGTATATGCTTATCTGAAGTTCCTTCTTTCACACAGTGACTAGCAAAAAATTCTACCCTTTGTGAACACAAAGGAGCTTTAGTGTGGCTGCTCACTCTGTTGCAGATATATTGGCTTTGAATGCTTGAGGTTACTTAAAGACAACTTCAACTTCAGAAAAACAGGTTTTGTCCAAGGAGATCTCGCAGACTATCATCAGTGAAGTAGAAAATCGATAAATGTTGGGATCAGGTTTTACAACTTCTTACAATTTTTAAGATATTTTTTAAATTCGTGGTGTTTTTTTGATGAACGAAGACTGTGTTACATTTCTTCAAGATTCTGCTAAATAATGATGTGCAATGTGATTTCCAGTAATTCTAATTAAAGGATAGAGTTGTAATTCTTAACTTAGTTACAGGAGTGGATTTCAGATTCCTGTTGTGCTCTTTGTTTGTACTCTGCCCTTTGCATTTTTTCCTGTAGAAAACCCCCCCAAATCGTCTAGTCTGACTGGAAGATTGACATGTCCTCTCTTAAGTGTTTCAAACTGAGTTATTATTGAGCATGGCGTTGCCTTTCTAATTCTCATTGTGGTACTATACTTAATAACGGTGAAGATGAGAGCAACACTTCAAGATACACTACTGCAACTAGTATTTGTTTCACATATTTAGTCTATAGGAGCATTTGGCTTGGTTCTTACTTCCCTAGAATGGCTAAAGAAACCGTTTGACCAAAAATAATATGCAGTATGGCTTGTGCTTCTTGCTTTAAATATCTGAATCTCTTAGAGGCTCAAAATGGAAAATAGGCAAATTTCAAAAGCCTGACGCTGAACTTTGTTACCAGTTTCCATTTAAGACCAATGCAGCACTGGGTAGTTTTTATCCAGCTACTCATATTCAGCTTGTCATCAAGCACACAAAGCTAAAATTCATATATGTGTGCTGTCTTGTGTCCAGTGGAGTACCTACTTAGATCCACACTTGGATTATATCTTATGTACTGATACCCTGGTGAGAGCTACAAGTTTTCTAATTCAGAGAAATTGCTTTGATCTGTTTTTGTTGAAGATAACTAGGTTTGACATGTTCATGGAAAAAATGTCTCAAAAATGCTGTTCCTGTTTTCACTGTGTCATTGTTTAAGCTCTGTATACTAGTGCTTTGGAGCAAATGAACCATTTCTTTGTGTTTTGGCATGTTTTGTGCGCAAAACATAGCATTTCTCAGCACCACATTGCTGTAGTGGTTTTTTTTTCTTGAAGCTTCTTTTAGACAATTCCAAGAAGATTAATTTCACATTATCTTCTTCTGAAAGATGCATTTGACATGAAGACAATTCCATGGGATGTTACTGTATGAATTAAAGGGGGTTTTGACTCCAGGTTTTCCTGCTATACTGCAAATACTGCTTGTAATTTCTGGTGGGTGGTTCACACATCCTTCACTTCCATCCTTAACGTTCCTGCCGTTTCTGTAAGCCTCTAAAGGACTGGACAGGACAGGTCGGGTTTTGTTCCCTCTTTGGGAGCTGGTAGCTTTACCAGATTACATTTGTGTTACTCTGATCTGTTACCACAGACTGATGTTTGTCCTTAAATTTGCAGCAAGTAATGATGTGCATTTTTCTCTTGCTTTGTGTTTTGTCCTTAAAGATACATGTGAAAGTGCTGCTGTCTTTCTAGTCACAAGGATGGCATAATGGCTCTATGCTTTTTGCTGGGAGTACCTGCTCAGCTATTAGACTAGCTGGCCTGTCATCTCTTTAAAACAACTTGGAAAAATTCTCATCCAGTGCAAATGGCTCAAATTTTTCTCTTTTTGTGAAGTTCTGTTAGTGACATTTTCCTCCCTGCCTCCTTGTGTGGATCTAAGGGGGACAGTAAAAAAAAAAAAATTTACACTGTAAATCAGATGTCTTTATTTTGAGGGATGGTAGTGTGTTTTACTGACGCTCCAGTATTGCAGCTCTCAATATTGCAGCAGTCTGCGTATCACAAATTTGTAGGTCTCGCTGTTTGTGGAATTTCTTTTCTGATGATGATAGTATTTTGGTGACTTGACTTTTATAGATATTAATGGAAGTAGGTCTTGGGGAGTTTAGGTTTTTTTAAGTAGAGGCATGTGACTTTTTTTAAGGGGCAAGGATTACTGATACTCTGCTAAATTGTGTAGATTTGCACCCTCTGTTTTTTTAACAGGAGAAGTGAATGGGAGATGTGGCAAATAAAGTACATACACACATGAAGTTTTGGCTTGCTTTAGAATTTTGTGATGAGTTCATAATCTGTTCTGTGCCTTGCCTAATAAAAAGTGTGTATACTTGCAATCAAAATAATCAAACCAAGGAAATAATGGTACTGACTGGGTTCTATAAAGATGCAGCTATCTGTGACTACCTTATTCACCTGTAATAGTTGGGACAGGTAGATACTAGTTCAGAGTAAGAAAAGTTTTGAGGCAGTTGTTGAAGGGATCAGGATAGAATTCAAGTGATTCTGAAGTGTAATGGATATAACATTCTCTCTGAAGTTCTGAAAAAAAAACTTCGTGAGTTTTCTTACACACTGTAAACAGCAGCTTTATGCAGCCTTTTGATCATCAGAGCGGATTCTCGTTAAGGCTCTACTGAGAAGGAAATACAGTTCGAGTACAGTATTTGTAGATTCTGTTGTATAGTGAATGTGTTTTTACTTTTGCCTTGTGAAGGTCTGTTTGAGAGAACTAGGCACTTTAGCTGCTGCTTTTGCAGACAGCCATATTCTGTCTTGAAGCACAGGATCTAGGCTGTTACCCTCGGTGTATTGTTCTTAGCGTCCTGATGAGTCAGTATTGACTATCCATGGTATGAACTGTCTGTGAGGGCTGGTATTTGTACTCCTGATCACTGCTGTGCATAGTGAGGCGCTTGCACCTTCTGAGCGAGTTTACAATAACTTGTTTTAGTCTTATGTGCTTTCTTGCAGTAGGAACAGTCAGCAGCACTGCTGTTTTAATGACAATTTAACTTCTCCATAAATATTGTCTTGAACTTATCTTAAATTTTTTCTTTCTCAGGGATTTAAAGAAATTTAAAAGTTTGGAGAAAATAGTAGAGTTTTAATGCCAGTGTCATCTTAACCAAAAACAAACGAACAGACAACTTTGAGAGCTTGAAAGCTTCCTTAAAAATTCTTGTTAGCAGTTAAAGCATATATCTGTGCTAGCTAACTGCCTTATACCAGATTCAAGCTTCTGACATCTCAGATTTTACTTTTTAAATTTTTTCTAAATCTTAACCATGTTCCCAGGTGCTATTCAGAAAGGGAGTGTTTGCAGAATTTCAACTTCTGCCCTTAGTAGCCGATATGTATAAATGGTTTTCACTAACAGCAATTTTGAATTACCAGAAATTAATGCCATCAACCAAAGGAAGCTATTTCACTGTCTCCCTATTTAGGAAATTATGCAGCGCTTTAAGATAAGTCATGCAGAGCTTTTTTTTTTTCTCTTTTTTCGTTGAGCTACTTGCATATATGTTATTTGCACTCAATTCTTTAGCTTCTTTCCCATAAATTTTAGTGGAAGAAAATACATTTTGTTCTTTCATTTGTAAAGTCTAGAATAAGAAAACACACTTTATGAGACTGTTTAATGAAGGAACCTGGCAATGTAAGTATTGTGATTTCCTTTGTTTGTGGTAGGCAACAGGATTACCTTGTTAAACTTCTGGCTTATGTATGAAAAATAGCAGAAAAGTAAGGGCAAATTGAAAGTAGTTTTACAGTTGCCTTTACTTCATATGCTTTTCTTAAGCAATGAATTGCAGTAATTGAAGTTTGGCAGCTTTTTTAATGAAAAACTAAATTATGGGTTAAACTCCTTGGTTTAATACAATTTGTGTTTCTGTTAACTAGCAGCAGAATTTCAGCATTTGCTACTTACTGGTAGAGAAGAAAAATTCCACAGCACTGCCAGTACAGGTTAGTTTAATCTGTAAGTACCTGATGTTCCTCTTTGAAATGATTTGTTCAAATGATACCACTTAAATACATGAGGGGAATTTTGGTCTCTGAAATGTGAATGTATCTGTTATCTACTACTGTTTTCAGTAGTGAGTGAACGTCTAGATTTTTTTTTTTTAGATCTGTAATGATTTTAACTACACTTGTGGGTAGATAATGTCTGTGAGCACTTTTAAGGAAAATTTAATATGGAACTTTAACAAATAGCCATTGGTGCTACTGAAAAGTGTGAAGACCTAAAGTTGAAGTCATTTCAGTAACATGCCTGTTATACAAGAGGCTGTTTTATCAGTGAACCAATTATAGGATACTATATTTGTTGTATTGGGGAATAAGCATTTCTGTTTGTAAGAATCCATAGCAGTAATGTTATCTTTCGATTTTCTTTAGCTATTGCTAATTACTGTCTCCTACCAACAGATTTTTACTTTGTTAGGCCTGTAAGCTAGGAGCTTGTTTTTTGTTTTTGTGGGGTTTTTTTGTTAGGCTATTTCAGCACTTCAGAGACTACCTACAAATGTGGTTTTCCCCAGCTGTTTTATCTTACTCCAGAGTTAATGCTCTGCCTCTATTCTTTTTTTTTTTTCTTCTGCCCTAATCCATAATTCACGGAAATTTTGGCATTTTATTTTCATGCTATAGAATATTTTACACCTTAAAAGAAAATAGGGATTCTTTGTGATTGGGTGAAAGATGCAGCCTTCTCCAGAACAGAATCATAGAATCATTATGGTTGGAAGAGACCTCAAAGATCATCAGGTCCAACCGTATACCTGACGCCACCATACATCATACGTGATGCCACCATAGCTTCATATGTTAATTTTTATTTAAACTTTGTGTACCTCATCTCTACATAATCAGCATAGGAGATGAAAACTTTCTGTGCCATGGCACATAGCGTAGTTTCACAGCTGAATGAGCTGTAAAACTCTGTGCTTTAATTCACTTCTCAAGGGCATGTTGTCACGGTGTGGTAGCTGAACAGATACTTTAGTTTTGCCAGCTCATCTGAATGGTCTGGAGTAGTTTCATGAGTGACTTGACGCTTCTAGCGGTATTGCTTATTTTAGAATTTTAAGATCTTACACGACACTGCAGAATTCATCATACTAACATAAAAAGTTTCAAAGGGATTGTATCTTCACAGGTTTTAGAATAGTTACACTTGAAACCCATCTCCTGGCGTCTTTTCTACATCAGTTCTCAGTCATTCACACTAAATTGCTTTGTCTGCAAAACTAGCTACATGCAAATTTTTGTGTAGGTGTTTCTCCCTAGAAGGGAGAAAAAAAAAAAGTCAAGTTGTGTAATGAAATTTATAACTTACGTTTGCCTGTATTTCCTAAATCTTGGTTGCAGATGTGCATGAATAATAGGGGATACCTTGCTGTGAGGCCATGATCCTATTAACAGAATGTATGCATCTTTCTTTTAACTTTTGTGGTTAACCCTAGTTGATACTTCATGCAATGCTCAGTAATCAGTTGGAATGAGTAACTGATGGCTTTTGGCTGCTGAATTACTTTGTGAAGTCTCCGTTTTGATGGTGGTTGGATACTGACCTGCACTACTTGTACACCAGCTTGGCAATCGGTGGGCATAACTAAAGGATAGTGGTGTTCTCTTGAGTCTTATCAACAAAAAGTATATTTGTCCAGGGTCGATCCTAATATGAACTCTGGTAGAATGTCATCTCTTTGTGAAACTTTTTATGGCAGTTAGAGTACTTTTTGGTGGAATTAAGGTTATTTTCTTTTGAGACCAGACCAAAGCAATACTAGGAATCTGAGCTTTCAATCAGGTGAGCAGTGTTAAGTTGTAGCTCAGTTTCTGATACACTGTTACAACAGCTGCGTAATCTAATGTGGTTCAGACATCTTCCTTCCCAGTTCTGTTAGGGTATACATGGAACAGTGAGTCATTTCACAGTATTTCCTTTAGGCTTCTGCTTAATGACTCTGAATTACCCCTTCAGAGATTCTGGTCACTGTGCAGCGAACCCAGACTCCAAACTGTTTTTAGTACCTTCTCAAAGTACCTTAAAGCACATGATTGAATTATGTCCCCTCTCAGTAGCAGTACAGCCACAGAAGTTAGTGTGTCATGAAGGATTTTTCTGTAACTTGATACAGCTTTTGTGTAAGTAGTATGAAAGGCATGGGATCATTGATCTTTTTCAAAAGACAGGTGGCAAAATACTGATGTTGAATTTAATTCGAGAAAGTGGGAGACTGGTAAGTATGTGCATCACTGTAATGCATGCAAATAATAGTAACAGTAACTAGCTTAATTTTATAGCATTCAGTTTACAAAGAAGAATCAAAGGGAATATGGAGCTAACATCATGGCATCCATTGGTAACCTTCTGTGAACTGTATGCTTCAGGAATGGATCATTGAACATACACACTCTGTAATGTGTGTCTACCACTTTGTAACAGTCTCTGATTAAACAGAAGTGAAACACTGTTTCTGTGTGGTTTTTTTCTCCTCTTGAGGACCTATTTAAATTATTATTGCAATGAATGTTAGCTGTTCCAAAGTGTGTGGAAGTATAAAATCCACCCTCACTCGTGTTCTGGTTTGAATAATTTTGTACTAGCTCTCTGATTGTCTATAAACTGCAAAAATTCATTCATATGAGCTTTGTCTTAAAACAAAATGTTCCGTACCTGGAGACAAGCAAATGAATGCTGACTTCTCTTAACTTTCTTTTGCTGCTGACCTGCTGCCCTTCTGCTGAACTGACTGTACAAAAAATAGACTATTTAAGTTGGAAGAGTCAGGGGGAATATGGAGGAGAAGTATCTTACAGCATTTTCATAAAACCTGTTCTAAGCCCTTTTAGAGCGAAACGGTGGAGAGATGAGGTAGCTTTGAAGATGTGTGTCCTTGCAGCTCCTGTCTACAGGATGAGAATTGCTTACTCTGCTAGGCCGGTTGGTCTCATTTAGCTACCCTTGTTTACTGATAGATTAATTTCTAAGAGGTGGTAAAAGAAAGATAAATCCATAATTTTAATGCTATACTAGCTGGAACAATTCATGGCATTTTGAATTGGAGGTGTGTGTAATGAGGAGGAGCTTAACACTAAATAGAGGAGAGCTACTTTGCCTGAGCTCTTCAGTGGAGCGTGTGTCCTCTGGCCCTTTCAGCTCTAGGGGAACTGCTTTGTCCCAAAAACTGGCTAGAGGAAGGGGGTTTGTGTCTTGCCTGGCTGGTTAAAGCACTCCCAAGTTTGATTTATCAGACTCTCAGGGAATTTAAATATGACTGGGTAAAGAAGAAGGATGGGTCTGTACTTTTGCCCTGTGGACCTCAGCAGCTTGTTTTGCAACACATTATTCTATAGGTTTATGCTTTTTCTCTGAATCTTGTTTTTTCTGCAGGGCACGTGGGGAGGATTGTGTTTATAATACCCTGATGAGGTAAAGAGCTTGGATCTAAGCCTTTAGTTTCTAAGAGTTAGAAATGGGTATCTTTAAAAAGCAAAACCCCTAATTGGGCCTCAAAGGAAAGAAAAGAGTCTGCAGTGGTGTGGGCTACAGGGCAGAGATAGCTATCTACAGTATCAACTCGGGTGTCTGCAGGCAGGAAGGAAACAAGTTACAAAATGGACCCTCTTGGCCAAGTCCTCTGGCTTTAATTTTTCCATTATGGTAACAGTTTCTTTTTGAAAACAAAAGCTATGCTTTTGCCGCAGCAGTTGAGCAGGTTGTGTAAACTGTTAAGCAGTTAATGCTTTCTTTTACTTGCCATGCTTTTCAGTAAGTTTGCATATCCTATTTCTGCTCTGAGTTGAAGCCATCCTTGTGCCCCATGCTAGATTTAAGAAAGCTGCCTTCACCCAGTTAACTTTTCAAACACACACACACCCCAGCCCCCTGCATCAAGGGCAGGGGACAGAGGGGGCTTTCTCTAGCGCTCCAGCTATCTTGCTCCTAGCAGTTCAGATGCTGTCATGGTTTGCTCCTCCGGTGCGACTTCCTAGCTCATCTTGGGGAAAGCTGCCTTTGATGTCCTTAACCCCTTAAGGTTAAACTTAGGACTTCACTTAACCCTGGTGAAATCTGCCAGCCTGGATTTCCCAAGCAAAAAGTACAGCCCTCCAAGAGTCTACTTTGCTGTTGTGTCTTCCAGGTTGAAGGCAAGGGAAGGAGACAGGTATTGCCTGGGCAGCAGTCACCAGCTCTCCTTCTGCTTCCTGAGGCCAGAAGGTGAACGCTTGGACTAGATGGAATAATCTTTGGTTTCATCCTGTTTGTTCTGAATTCACAGTGCCTTGCAATTCCTTTTGGCTGTGCCCAGGTCTTGGCTGAAGTTGGAAAAGCAAATCATACCTTACTGCTGTTAGAACTACATCTTCAGGTAGGGTAATTAAGCTCATGTAGAAATGGTAATTTTTCCTAAAGGTTGTTGATTAGATTAAAACTGAAGCTATATGACAGATTTCCTGGAAATTTTAGTGACAATATCGGTATCAAACAATGTGAAACTCCAAGAATAACAGGCGACTTTTATTATTAGAGGCATAATGCGACATGATGGTTGCGGACACAGTGCTGACAACAAAATCCTTTGCATTTTTCAGATGAGTAGATCAGGCTAGACCAATGTTTTCAAGCATGGATATATGCAATAGACAAATTTGAGTCATGTACAGTGTGGACATTTCTTGGATAATGCAAAAACATTTCACCAAGTGCAGGAATTGTTTGGACTATGAAATCATAACAGCACTTGCAAATAATCTTTTATGTCATCAGTGTCTTAACTGCTCAGATGTCTCTTCACCCCTCCCCGCATACAGATACATCTAGTATGGTTTGTAATATTTACATGGAGAAGCCATGTAAGAGTGATGTAAAATTTGAGACCTGTTTTTTTTATCAATCCTGATGTTTGCAAAATCAGCTTAAAAATTGCTTACTTTCCCTTTGTGCTTCTGTACTGGATATTGGCTTGCAGTTGATGAGCAGATGTATTTCATACATGGCACAAGTTAGTGAGCGAAGTATGTTACAGCCAGTGTAGTATACATGTAAGTTCACTTAAACTTTTTGTTGCTGAATCAGGAACCTGTTTATTTCAGAGCTCAATTCTCCGAATATTGGGAGGGAGGAGAAATCTTGAGTCTTTTGTCTTCTCACCGCCAGGCCCCAAGCAAATACTGCAATTATTGCTGTCTTAAGTTTGAAATCTTGCTTTTGGTGACTCCAAAACTATGCAAGGCTTCTGTTTCAAAGTATATTTTACTAGTAGTTTCAAATTTTTTTTAGATATTTGGTCATTATTGTAGTTAAAGCCTGGTTATCTTGCTACCTGATGTTCAGCCAGTGCAGTCCACTTTTTGTTTTAAATGTGACAACAGACTTTCAGTGCTGTATCTTCTAACAGCGCGGTAGGCACTGTTAATGTACTAAATACCCTGTATTCTGCTGGCAGTTGGATTACTTTCAACCTCGATATTGAATGCAACAAGACCATTAAATGAAAAGCCTAAATAGAAGGTGACATTTTCATTTCCAGGGGGCACTGAATCTCGATGGAGTGGCAAGATAGGAAACTCCATCATGTGGCCACGTATAAATAAATTCCTGTCCTTGGTCCAGCCAGAAACTCTTTTGAGAATGTCACGAATCCTGGCAATATTCCATACAGTTCCATGGAGCCACTTCATTCTCCTCTCATCTAAGGACCCACTAATTAATTTATCAATTTTAGTTTTGTGCACAATCTTACCTAAGCCATAACCCTTTCCCAGAAAAAAGTGGGTGTAGATTCTTTTCTTTCTGGTAGGAACATCTTTCATCTTGATGTCATATAAACGTTTCAGGGTTTGAAGGGCTGAGCTTAGAATTTCGCCTTTTTCTGGATTAGGCTTTTTGTCTAATGCCTCATCTGGCCAGTACAGCAAGGTGAGCAAAAAATGGGCACTTGCTGGAAATGGTCGTTTTCCTTTAAAGAATCTTACACTGAGATCACGAAGAGTTTGCACTGGAAGAAGCTTGGCTGATCCTGGTGCTAAGCATGCTAATGTGATGTGGCACAAAATATAATTGATCAGATCGTTGTCTTCCAGCCTGTCCCTGAGTGGGTTTTCTGTATAGAAACTAAGGATCTTTTCTAGCTTTTCGGCTGACCTGTTCTCTTTCTTATCTGTTAAGAATGACAGGATGTTAGTGACACTACCTCCACCACTCTTATAAATATTCATGCTTCTAATCAGCTGGCTCTCGGGGCCACCGTTGCTGTCCTCAATAAGCGATGTTGAGATGAAGAACTTTGCATATACCTCAGACTGCCTTTTTAACCATTTTCTGGGATTATAAATTTGTTCTTCCTTTTCATCTTTTTCGTCTTCCTCTTCCTTCTCCTGGTTTTTATCTGTTTGGAAATAACTTAGGTCTTCTGAAATCCATTCCAGAGCATTGTACAGGTTCTGGCGTAAGCCTTTTAAGCGGAGGTGAAGCCTTCCCCATGTTTTTTCAATGTCTTTAGGAATGTAATCTGTGATCAGGTATTTCACAAGCTCAGAATATTCCCCCTCTGGACTTCTGTGAAATACATGGATGGTGGACAAAAATCTGAGAAGACGACATCCTACTTCTACTTCTCCAAAATAGCCAGCGTTGTTCATACTGTCACGTTCTGCTTTTGCAGCCTGTTGTGCAGCCCTGAAGCATTTCATGGCTTTAAGAGCAATCTCTATCTTTCGAATGATGCTTTCAGGAGTGTCCTCCTGTGTCATTTTATCCACAGTGAAACTAAACCATTTCCTGTAGACTTGACCTTCTGTATCTAAAATATAAGAATCATTTGGCAAATGAGATTTTGCAACCCCTGCCCAATATTCCGCATCTTGAAATTTTTCATTGTTGTAATGTAGTCGGGCAAGCTGCTGGGCAAAAAAAGGATCTTTTCCAAGTTGTTCATATGCAGCTTTTAGAACTGCTATAGCTTTTTCACAGTCTTCAGCCTTACAGACATGTTCAATGAATGGGGAGAAAAGAGTGTCAGTATTGTCACCTCTGCTTCTTTTATCACGTCGAATAAACAGATCTCTGATGAACTTTATGAATTCTTCTCGTCCAAATCTGTTTTCAAACAGTGTCTTTTCCTGAAGAAGAGTCATTGCCAGTTGACTTTGAGGTTCATTCCCCGAAAGCTGATGCAGAATTTCTTTTGCAACCAGACAGTGTATTATCTGAACAGATGAAATATAGGTCGTACTTTCCCTTAGCTCAATAAAAATCATTCTTGCTTGTTCACTCAGGTGACTTTTGAAATCATATGCTCTTGATTTCCTTTCTGTATATGCCCCCAGTCCCAGAAAAGCCTCACAGTGTGACAATGAAACGTACGAATTAGGTACATAAAAATTAAGCAAAGCCACGTAACGCATCAAGTATGTATCACGAGAAGAACGGTCTATGTCTTGCAATATGTGCCCTACAAAGTCTCTCACGTACGTTTCATTGAATTCCTCGCACATCAGGACAAATGTAAGTATGAATTCTGGCTTGACATCTTTCTGTTTCAGTTTTTCAAGTTTAGTTCTGAACAGACTTTTCTCTGAGTCCGTTAGCTTGTGAGTGACAGCAACTGTGTCCAGTGGAGAAGCCTTGCAAAGCCTTTCAGGGTCATTGGATCGTCTACAGCACATGAGGATGAAGTAAGGTCTGGGGGAATTAATTTTCCTAGTTGCTACAGCATCCATTAACTCATTCCTTAGTTCTTCTAAATAGTCTTCATCATAATCTTCAATTAGGAGGAGCACAGGAAGACAGTGACTGATATCTTTTTCTTCATAATCTCTAAATGCAAGTGCGTGCTCACAAACAGTTGCGGGTGAATATGAAGCTTTGATGACAGCACATCTTAAGTCCTTTTTCCTTTTCCATAGAACTTGCCGTGCTATTGTGCTTCCACCGCTTCCAGGATGGTGAAATATCTTTAGTTTGGCCACAGAATAGTTGAGTCCGATTCCTCGTAAAATGTCATCTAGGAGTTTGCTAGCATCCTTGCATGCTTCGCGTTCAATTATTTCCCCACAGTGTCTTTTATCAGCAAGCCAGAAGTTTTCCCAGGTGATTTTTCTCCCTCGGTAAAAATTTTGTTCTTTTTCTTGTATTTCTTTTTCAGTCAGAAGATCTAATTTGATATCATCGCATTGGTCAACACAAAGGATTTCCAGGGAAAACAGTTTCTCTTCTTCCAGCGAGGGAAGTGTGCATAGCCCTCTAGTGGAAACTGGCAGATGTCTGGGTTGTGCTGTAGAAGGCAGCATTGCTTGAATGGTGGCATCTACGTGACTTAGTTTCATACCCACAATACTGCATTGTTCTAGGGTCTCGATGCTGCAGGATGCCTGAGCCAGATTAGCCCACTTCCCATAATTTTCTCTGGACTCTGCAATGCAAACAATGTACTCCGTGCCATTCATCTCTGTATAGAATTCCTGAAAAGTGTCCACAAGTGGTTTCTGCACTGATGACAGCAATAGGAAAAGCACAATGAAAGACCGCTTCGGCAGGATTTCGTCACAGATACGAGTAATTGCTTTCTTAAGGTATTTTTTTTTCATTCTAATCCATGTATTTTCATCACAAGGTTTTTCATCCCCAAGGAAGTCACTGCGCCCATTGCAGAATATCCAGCTTGTCTGATCAAACAGGCACAAATGTTTCTGAGAGGGAGGGTTGCCAGTCTGGCTTTCATTGTAAAAATCCTGTAAAAAATAAGACCTTGTTGCGTGGTGTTCTTTGTACTTGCTATACAGCCCTGACACGTTAGAATCTGCATCGAAGTCAAAGACGCAGAAAATGTTCAATTGCATTAAAAAGTTGATATAGTTCAGGTTATCCTTTTCACACCTGTTTGTGACAAGGATGTACCGTAGGGAATCATCCATATAGCTTTTGCCATCATTTAGTAGAATTTGTAACTTTCTTCCTAAATTTTGAGATATTTCTGTATGTACTTCTGCACTGGAGAGCTCAGCTTTTTCTCTTTGAGCATCCCTGTCTTGTAAACCCTGAATAAAAGCAGTGAGATCATCGTGCTTTACAGTTTCAGACTTTGCTCCTAGTCTCTGATAGAGAGCTCGATCTTTTGTCAGGGTCACCTTCTGACTGCCTTCATTGTATTTTGGCAAATACACTTCAAAAACTCTGTTCTTTACTAAATTGGATGTTGGTTCAATGTCAACCTCCACCACAAATCTTTGTTCCTGAGAATCTTTTGAAATCACTTCGACAAAAACAGGTGGGTGAATACATTTCCTTGCAATTTCTTGTACATTTTTACAAAAGCACTTCTCTATATAATCTAATGCATCAACATAGTATTCTGGCTCTTTGACCTTTATGCCAATGATCTGTCCGTGTTTCCAACCCCTATCCTCCACCCTGTCCATGACACCAAAATGTATGGTGCCGTTTGTTCGAATGTTCATGCAGGCTGAAGCAAATCGTATCACCTCGCAGGCAAATTTTGATTGCAGTTGATTTTTGTTCAGTTCTGCAGCAATGGCAAAAGACTTGTATTCATGGCAAGGAGTGATTAAACCATTGACTCCTGATTCTGGAGCAAGAACTTTGTCTTTCACATACTTGAAATCAGTATTCCGACTTCTAAATGGTCGACAGTTGCTCAGCTCTAAAACTTCGTCAGAACTTTTACGTTGCGAGTTGTTACTTCTCCTTTGCTTCTTACCGGAAGTAGAAGCGGTGTGGTCTCTGCTAGTTTCATCTACTGGATCACAGCTGTCTCCCCTTGAAGTTTTTTGAGCTGGGGCATTTCTGGGTCTTACTGGATCTGTTTGTGCATCAGTTCTGTTGGGTGCTTTGCTGCTGGAATGCTTGGTGTGCTGTGCGTTTTCCTGTAGCTGCAGAAGTTCATTTCTTTTGCGGATTAACATGTGGATTTGGCCTCCCTTCATACCTATGCCTTTGAGGAAAGACTCATCCAGTTCCATTAGTGCTGGACCTGTCACTTCTTCTGCATATAGTTTTTCTACATACTCTTTCTTGATTCCAGTAGATTCTAGCCAACATTGGACATGGTTCTCATCCCATTTGTTCACAGGTAATGTTCTGTAATCTAGGAGTTCAAATAACGTATTAGTAATACAAACATGTCAGTGTGCTTGACAAGGCATTATAATCCTTGCAAAACTAGCCATGTTGAATGCTAGACTGTTGTCTTTCTACCAGTCAGTGACGGACTGTGTCTTAACTTCTCAAATATGTCAGTTTTGGAGACTAAAGGCATCCTTAACCTTAATCAAAAGCAGTCCTAAGCAATGGCACAAGACTAATAAATCAGTGAAGCAGGAAACCATGAAGGAGGTTTGGAAACGATCCACGAAGAGAGTCACGGAAATAAACCAGAATATTTTTTTTGAAGGGAATGATGCAATAAGGTTATCGGAACTGACAGGGCCTGAATTCTCTAAACCAGAGAGGTTTGGGTAGATCATTTACCCACTTGAGTCTGTTTATTTTCTGCTAAATGAAGATTGCATCAATACAAAGTATAAGATGATGTTAAGACTACTGATTAGTTCCCCACTAGAGATGAACCCTTAAAATACAGACATTAAAAAGCAAATTGCTACATGTACAGTACAAATTTTCTGAAAGCAACACATACCCATTGCCTTTGATGAGGGAAATTGTGCTGTTAACGACCAGAACCCTAGGGAGGGAAAAAAAAAACTGTCTTCAGATTTAGAGTTACTGTTCCTGTGTTAGTTAAAGCTGACTTGTTCTCTTTTCTGGTACAGGGTAGTTTCTGTACCTCTAAAAGCCTGGTCTTGCCAGCTGCACTGCTTATGTTCTCCTGTGCTGTGTGAAGGCAGGTGTATTGCTTCCGAGACACATGTGAGCGCAAAGGAAATGGGGTTTTGCTGGAGAAGCGTGTGCTGACCCTGTGCCTCTCTAACAGCTACTTCTGTTAGATATTGGAAAAAAGGAGGCCCAACACTACCGTATGCCCCAGGTTGCATAGTATGTCTTGCTTTTTATTGCTGTCTTTTCTTCCTCACTCTTCCTCTCCCTGCCTCCTCTCTCACACTCCCTTTTTTCCCCTTCCCTTTTTTTGCTAGGAAAAAAAACCTGTGTGGAGCAAGTGCGTATTTACCATTTAACACCTGGTCAGCGCTGTAGAAAGCTTAGGGGCTGAGTGAGGCACGAGCATGGCAAATTGCTTTAGTTTAAGTGAGTGGCTCTAAGGGGAAGCTGTTACGGGACTGCTCTGATGTGCTGTAGGTGTAAGTGGATCCCCTGGAGTATGTGTAAAGAGGCTGATTACAAAAATGGTTGGAGACCAATTCTGGCTGACATCTGGTGCAGCCTTCCCCAAGAAACAGGGCTAAAACTGTCCCTGAAATAGTGGCCTTTCAGTGCCTTTGGCTACCACATCACCTCCCAGGGCTGTGCTTGTACAGTGACTTGGCTTGTGCTGAAGCACCCCGCTGTGCTTGTCTTTCTGCCACAGCCTGCTGTGACGGCTGACGTCTGGCGGCGTTTCATGAGAAAACGAAACTTAATGGGGAATAGAAACTAGGGTGGAGGCCTGGCAGTGGGTGAGCAGTGCTGGGGAAGCCTGGCTGGGAGCCGCAGCGCCCTGTGCTGGAGGGGGCCCGGGGTCCCCTGCTTC
>NW_009608989.1:32535-37208 GCF_000690535.1 Cariama cristata
GTGGGGGCAGAGGAGCCTGTGCCCCCATCCCTCCGAGCTGCTGAGACGGTCCCACACACCAGAACTGTGTGGAGGGCAGCTCGCTGTTCCTAGGCATGGTATACCAGTAAGGCAAACCCCCCATGGGTGGTAAGGGTAACGGTAGGAATAACCTCCTCTGCACCCCCCGCCCCCATGCAGGAGCAGCGGGGCAGAGGGAGGACTTACCTTGCAGTGCCTGCCTGTCAGCGAGCCGTCTTCTCCAGTGCCGTGGCCAGATCCTGCCTTCCAGGGACGTTTCCAAAGGAGGTGAGGGCAGAAGGGGCTCCAGGCTCTGCCAGCCCGCTGGCTCTGTGGTGCGGGCTGGAGTGTGAGCGCTGTGGCTGTTTCTGTAGTGCTCCCGTGACTCTTTTAAATGGTCCTACTGATGCCCGGGAATAAAAAGGGGGACTGCTTTGGCCAAATATTCTTGGTGAGCCACCAAGTCTCCACCCCCTTCCCAGCAGGGCTGTGGAAGCCCTGCCTCTTGCACTGCGTGGGGAGAAGCCCTTCCGTGGTGCACACCAAGGCCGTGGGCCCCGCCCCAGCAAAACACGGTACGTGTCAGGGTGCTTGGGCTGGGGCTCTGTTGGCGGGGATATATATGTATGTATTTTTAAACTAGGCAGCTCCACCCCATTGCTGCCCTCCATCGGCTACCTGCTTGCTCCAGGCCAGCTCACCAAAGTCAACAGTGAAGAAGAGAGGGTCGCAGGGTCATGAAACACCAGTGGCTCCTCACCCTCTGTAACGCTGGGGCGCAGGACGGCTCTGCTGGCACTTGCGATGTGAGTCGCATGCTCAGCGTTCCCTGCTGCAGCAGACAAAGCTGTCTTACAGGCTTCCTCCCCGCCCCTGTAAACCTCATGGTCCTTTATCAACTTCATTTCATGCAAAAAAAAAAAAAAAATTCTGGTATTTCTGGTTATCTTTACTGCACAGGAGCATGTTGTGATTCCAGCCATTTCTATCTGGAAGTGGCTGTTGCTTGGGGATTGTTTGTTAGAATAACAAAATGGGGGTCGCAGGCCTTCAAGGAGGCTCAGTGCTGTCCCCTGCCCCGTAACAAGAGTGTGTGTTTCCTGCTTCAGAGCTGTAGCTTTGGCTCCCAGGAAGACGCTGGTTCTGAGCAGGCCCCTGCTCAAAAACCGGGCACATGCCCCTTCCCGGGGGAGGCGGGATAGGGCTGCTGCAGGTCAGCACGGCTGTAGGTGCGTTACCCTCTGCCCCTGCCCTGTGTTAGTCCACACATGGCAGCAGTCCACATTATTCCCCCAGGCACACATCGTCACTAAAAGTTGTGGGTTGGGTTTTTTTTCTTTTGTGTTTTTGGTTGTTTGGGTTTTTTTTAATCTCAGTACAGTCTTTATTTAGTAGACATACTTATAAAAGAACTTTACATGTCACGTACAAAAATATGAAAGAGGCTTTGAATCTTCTTAGGTAAAACTACCATTATTTTTTTTTCAAGCTTTAGAAACATGTAACTTCCACAGTTGCCATCTTCGGTAAATTGCTCTCATACATACTGTAAAACTGGGGGGTGGGGGGGAGTCCCATAAAGTAGCTCCACAAAAGTAGCTGTGCGTACCAAATCGTACAGATTACTGTCAATAACGCACTGGTTTAAGCCACAATGGCACAGTCATACAAATTCCCACCTTCTACTATCTCCTTTAATGAATTCTGTTGAAAGATGCAGTATCACTTTCCTCTTCCAGTTGTTATAACAGGAGTAACTATAAACACAAAACCGATTAAGAATGATTTGGCATGCTTTATACTTGGATTTGATACCAGTTTGTAGTAAAAATTAAATAAATATAAATATGTTAAATAAATACATTGCAAAAGAACACCGCTTATATTAGAAGTCATCGTTTCTTCATCCTGCGCACACACTTAATGCTTTGTCACAGCTTTAGGGCCAATGAAAAGAAATACTGCATCTTTGAAAATACGGGGTGGGGGGTGTGTGTAATTAGCAACCCATACAAACAGAAAATGGGGGGGTGCTACAGCTTTAGCACACCCATTAAAAGCATCATTCCTCTGTACATCTCTCATTGTTTCCTGTTCAGCTCCTTTTTCCCCAGGGCTCACCTTATCTCTGGCTCTGCAGCTGGCACCCCTTCTCTCTAAGAAAGAAGGGAACACTTGCAGTAGATGAATCGTCAGCCTGTCACCAGCAACTCACAGCTCACATCAGTGTATTTTTCTCAAGTTACCTGTGTAGATCTGTTCTGATACTGTGATTTATCAAGGACTGTGCAAGCTCTTCTGTGAATACTGGTTGATACTTAAACAATATGAGGCTTATTTTCAAAATAGGTAAACGTTTTCCTGATTTTTTTCAAGTCAGTATTTTTTAGCACTTCATTGTAACTGCTCAAGTATGAGGGACTAGTTTTCCAGGGTAGTACTGATTACACAGAAATTGTACTCTCTCTACTGTTTTTTTGGATAATCATAAATGATTCCCTTTACAATCACTGTGGTGTGCCTAATGCATAATGTGGCAGTAGTGCAATGGCAGGTTCTGATGATTTGCTACAGCTAAAAGGCTCCTTTTGCAGATCCCAGTCCCTAGTAATTATATGATTTCAATCACTCTATTTATTTTGATTCTTTATAGTAAAACCCATCAGTTATAAAATCACGTACAGTACAGGGATACTGGGTGACGGTTCTATCCAGTTTTTGCTCTCTGTTTTCACTGTCTTGAAAACTGCTTTGGAGTAACTCCATCACCAGGGTTCATTGCTTTTCTGAAGTTACCACTCGCTCTGTGGGCTCCTACCATCTCCTGATCCAGCGCGGGCAGAGGTACAAGGCACTTTTTGGAATCTTGGTTTCTTCAAAGAGGGAGAATTCAACTCTTTCTTTGATCCCACTTTTCCCTGCTAAAGGTAGGCCTGTTTCACAGCCCTGTGCTTGGAATGTTGGTCCCAGAGAAGAAAGCTCCATCCTTCTCCTCTCAAACAGTCTCTCCTGCAAGGCTCACCTCTGCAGCGTCCTGACTGTAGTAATGCTGAAAGAGTCTTTCTTGGCAGCAGATATGCATAGCCTTGTAGGTGTGTAGGAGCAGGTGAGGGAAACGAGCTGTGAAGTAACACACAAAATCATCTGGGATGGAGCCCAGGGTCTCCTGCACTTCGAGAGGCAGTTCTCTGTAATGGTGCTTCTGTAAAGGAAAAAAGAATAGGGAAAAGCTCGGTCAGAGGACATGTGTTCAAGGATCCCCTTTTAAATAGAGCTGTCTATTTCACGGGCAAAGTAACCTCGTTTTAGTCTGTCGTAAAGGAGCTCAATACCTAAAACAAGGTAAGGCAGACATAGATTGGCAACAAAGAGCAAAAGAAGGCAGAACCATAGCATGTGTGGTGCTCAGGGAAGTCCTTTACCTTATTTCGCATTGCCCTCAGAAGATCCCGTACTGAGCCTCCTTTATAGGATCTGAATTTTCGAAGATCTGCAAAAGAAATGACAAGATTTCGCATTTTGATGAAGTTCCAGTTGCTGGCCTCAAGAGTAAGGTACGTCTGCCCACAGTCACATATCCTTGTAGGTGTGTTTCAATATATAAACATGTACTTTAATTTGAAGAAATACTTTGCTGACAAGGCAAGGTCACGTGCCAAAACTGAGGCAGTGTTTATCCTTACTTTCCTGTCCCGGCAAACTAGGAACAGCATGTAGCTCATTTCCACTCCTGATTATACTATCCATTACCTGTCTGAAGAGGAACAGTGATGTGCTCTCTCCAGTCCATTTTCACCACCTCTCTTCCGCCTCTTTCTAATTGCTTGACTATCAGACCATCTAAAGATTCTTTCTCTATCCGGTCACTAACATCCTGGAAGAGACATTCATGTTATTTCAGTTTTATTTCCAAGCTTTTCCCAACAATTGAAAATTGCTGCTTCTGGCCAGTTACAGCCTGTCCTGATAATGGAGTTATGACTCTACTTCACTCCATGACGAAGTGCAATACAGTGGCTCGTGCTCGGGACTGGGATACAGAAGTTTCTGAGATGATGAGTTGTTTCACCATCTGCCAGAGCCTTTTTATCACACAGCAGAATACAGGGCTGGGAAGAACCTCGGGTCCTCAGCCAGTTCCCACCCCCATCAGGATTAGGTGTGCATCTTCACTACAGTGGGCTACCCCGTTCTTGAAAACCCGCCAGGCAACATCATCTCCTGCATTGCTACTGTAGCTGCTAGAGCCCTTCCTCCCTCCAACTTGAGCTGAGAGCATCACACTCTAGCTGCTCCCCCCGCCCCCCAAAGGTGTTCTACGAGACTAAGCCAATGTCTTAAGAGATACCACTCAAGTATTAAAACTTTGCTTTGTCATTCCTCACAGTACAGTTGTGAATTCTGTCACCTCCTCAAACACCCTCAACGGTAGGAGTGACTGAATTCAAGATTTGAAGAACGTCTACAGGAGTCCTTAGAACTGAAAGGATAGGAAAGGTCAACACAAACCTGAAAAAACTGGAGCTGTTTTTCTAAACTCCAAAAGAATGGGTGTTTTAGCACTGAGCTGGCAGACGGACGTTTCTGAGGGTCCATGTTTATCATTTGCTCTATTAAATCACGAGCAACTATGTCTTCTGCAAGGAAAAGGGTGATAATTCGTAGGCTGTAGG
>NW_009608989.1:37239-44519 GCF_000690535.1 Cariama cristata
GGTTTGTACTTTAGAAAAGCATTACGTTCCCTACATCCTCCAACAGGATCCTGAACACCAGCCCCGCTAGCTCAAGTACCGCCCTCATAGATATGCTGGGCAACCACCAGAAAGGCAGTAGTGTTGAATCAGTGTGATTATGAACATCAAAGTTCAGCTCTTTTTCCTACCCTTTAAATACAGGAAGTAACTCTACAGTCAAGCTTGCAGGGTTCCAAATTGAGTATCCCAGAGATGCTTTGGGGTACTAACTCTAAGAACTTCAGGAGCATGTTAGGAGGGCAACTTTCACCACTGCCAAGCTGGGAATCACGGTGGGTCATAGTTCTGTCATTTCTGTTGCCATTTAAACACCCGCAGAAAGTTCACTCAACTCTGTAGTGCTTTATGTTTACCGTGCTTTTCTTACCATGCCTCCCTGCATTTAACGACTCCAGGCTGTATGCACCCAGCAGAATGTTGGCTTGCCGCTGTAGAGATTTGCCAAAGGGATGGCTGCCTTCAGATACCACATAATAAAAGACACAGCCAGCTGAAAAGATGTCCACGGTATACGTCTGCAAATAAACAACCTTTAATAGCAATGACACATTTTTTTCCCCCTAAAGACTTTGATGATCACAGGGTGGTTATTTTGCATCTAAAAGCAGAAAACTTTTCAGAATCACATATTCAGCTGCAAGCCAGCATGAATGCCCAGGCATCAAGTACTGTGGGTCTTAAAATCCGACTGCAACCATGTGCTGCCCATTGGTTGTGCTGCCTTCTCCCGGGGGAGCCTGATGGAAAGATGAAGACTTACAGGGTTCTCTTTGCAATCTTCGCTCAGCATCTCAGGGGCAATCCACCCTTCGGTGCCTGGCACACCCGACCGCCGGCTGAAGCTGTGCCTGCCCACTGCCAGCTTCTTGCACAGGCCGAAGTCTGAAATCATAGCTTTGACTTTCCCATGGGCGTTAGGCATCGAGATGAGGATGTTATGGGGCTTCAGGTCCCTGTGGACTATTATAAACACCCATTTATCCTCTCCAGGCAATCCCAATGATATTTGTAAATTTTTCATGTATTTGCATTGTAAACCTTTCCCAGGGCTGAACCACCATTGGTTAAACCAAAGTCCTAACCTCAAACTATTGTCAGCTTTACTACTCCAGTGCAGCAGAATGTTACAGGGACAAGGCCGGTGTCAAAAGGACAGACACCATTGCTGCCAGCACAAGGGTGGAGCTTCTCCAACTCTCTTCTGGGACAGAATAAACAAGTTTCTCTTCCTTTTTTTAGTTAAGACAATGTACCACTCTCCCTCCAATACTGAAACAAGAGGCATTCTTACCAATACTAAGGGAGTGCAGGTAAGCAAGACCAGATGTCGTCTGTTGCAGGAGAGTGATGGGTTGTAAGCCATGGTGACTAAAGGCCTTCTGCTCAACATACTATAAATTACAACAGAAAACCAGAAGATTGAGCCACAGCATTGCTTATCATTACCCTCTGCATAACTAGGAAGTCTATCCCCTTCACCCCCCAAAACAAAGGTTAGACGGGGTAAATTGTGCTAGCTGGTAACACACATAAAAGAGCCCTTTTTTTTTTTGGCTGAAGGCAATGATCTCTCAAATGTCATTCAGAGCTAGAGTTCTATACAGCATTGTGCTCCAGAAGTGAGAGTAGAGATTCTTCAAAGTCTGGATGGTAGGAGGGGGAGGATGACTAGATGGGAGTCCTTCACAAGAAGGGAAAAAAATCAAAGGCCAACAGCTGCTGTCCTTAAAGGGTTAGGGATGTCTTTCTAAAGGTCCTAAAACACCTCTGTTGTAGGAGTGTGTAACTGTCACAGAGGCGATGGCAGGAGTAATTAGAACATCTCCTGTGGCAGGCACTTCAGCACCTTAAGCTAAAGGAAACTGAAGGCCTTCCAGGGAGACAACTTTCACACATTCTGTAGGTTTGCAAGTGACCTCATCACCTCCTGTAAAGTGGCAGCACACAGCTCAATGGCTATGTACTGAAACTGCCGGTCCTTCTCTGTGCAGAAATAGCGGATCACATTAGGATGCTCATCCGACTCTCGCAGCAACTGTACTTCACGGTCTGCAAAGCTGAAGCACTCGGGAAGGATTCTTTTCACTGCAACATCTCGGTTATCAAATGTCCCCCTACAGACAGGAAGGAAAGCCACATTGACCTTTTACACTGTAGACAAAGCATGTACAAAGCGAGTGACAACAGAAGACATTTTACAGAGGCACATTAAAGCATTGCTCATGCTGGAAACAGATACCTTTGGTCATTCAACATTTCTAAGGGAAGTAAAGTAGTTTCTGCTAGTGAAGAAACACTGCATGAGAATCTTCCAGACACGTGCAAAGTACTTTTTCAAAAGTATAATTTCTGTTCATATTAGATACGTCGTTTTTTTTTATTTACAACCAAAATAAACAACCCCAAACCTCATGCAAATAAGACATTCGTTGGTCTGTTTAATGCTGAATGCACATACTGTCTTCTACCTGTAAACAATTGTCCCTTCAGCTCCGTGTCCCAATACATCTTTTGGGTTAAACGAAATCTTGCCAACCATCACTCTGTTTGCACCTTCATCTGTACAAAAAAACAAGAAATGAGGACTGGTTCAGGATGGGACAAGTCAGCCTTTTACAACTGCACTTCCTTTGGGGCCAGTATGTAAGTGTCTCTTTGCTTATATTTAAATTAACACCGCAGATGATCAAAACAAATGAACATCTCCATTTTGGTACTCATAGGAAGTAGTCAAATACTCTCTGGTGACCAAATGATCCAACATAGAGAGTCAAACACATTCTGTATGCACCACCTGAGACAAGGTCTGGAAAGATCATGTCTCAAGACAGTATAAAAGACTAGTGGCTCTCAGCACACGAAGTTTTATAGATGTCTTGTTGAATTTAGGAAATGTTGACTGACAGTTACAGAAGTGGGTTTTATTAGCAGTTGCCCTGAATAGCCGCCTAAGGGACAAAAGACTGCACAAGAAGATCAGGCAGGAAGGCAGGCCATGCTGCATAATCCTTATTTCTTGATTCTAGTTAATCACAATAATAAGGATTTTTATTTAAACGAACCTCTCCCTAGAATGGCTACAGGTTATAAGAATATACCGCCATGGACAACATAATCCCTCAGGTTTTTCTGAAACAAATAATCCTGCTTGAAGTCAGGGCATGGCACAGCTGCACAGTGTTTTGCAAACGGTCAGACTAAATGAGAATGACGGTCCTTTTCAGCTTTCTGATCTATGAAGTATCATCAATAAGTAGTATTTTAATTGTTGTGCTATATCTTCATACAACCTGGGGAAACGGAGAGACTCACAATAAAAGACACTGGATTAACTTTACCTCCCTCTTCTAGCTCAGTGGAGAGGCAGCTCCCAACATCAGATGTGGAGACGCTGGAGTATGCAGAATGGTTTGATGCTCTGGGGGACATATTTGGTGTGCTGGTAGCTGAGCTCTCTGTCTGTCCGTAGGAGGTGTCCAAGAAATCTGCTTCTGGGGGTAGATCACTGGGCGCACGAAAGGGCAGCTTCTGTTGCTGCAAGAGCTGTATCTTCTCTTCCAGCTGATGCTGCCTCTGGTGCTGCTGATGTACACTCTGTGAGAAAGGACCTGAGTTCCGTAAGTGGAGTGAAGTTTTTACAGTCACGTCACAAAAGGGAACTCTATAGCTATCGGGGTAGCTACATCCAAAAGGTGAGAGGAACATCTCTGGTTATGACACTATCAGCCAAGTAGGCTGGGGAACTTCCACTCTCACGCTTTCAATTTCATTCTGAACTTCCATTGCAAAGCTGAGAAATCACATTGGTTGGTTAACATGGCAAAAGCTAACTGTTACTAGGTTGACTAGGTGTCTTTAAACCACAGAAGGATAAAGGCTTTGATCCAAAAGGTGGAAAACCTGACAGCAGTTCAGGTGAGGAAGAGAGGAGTGAAGCCAATGGTGTTAAGACCATGTCTGTGAAAAGAGTAACACGTACAAAAACGAGAATTGGTGGGATAAAAAAAAAATAAGTATCTCCAGAGTTGGCACATATGCCCAGAGAAATCACTGTTATGTCAAATTTGTAGCCTTTGCTACCCACTGCACATCTGTGAGGAGGGAAAAAAAAAACAAACAACAAAACCCACAAAAACCTGTAGTGCATTACTTTCTAACTCCTGTATCGTTTCGTGGGCTGTAAAATGTTACTGACTCTCCCAAAACTCAAAAGCACATCAAGCGAAGTCAGCATTACCATTGGATAAGTGATGACAAAAGCCACCCAGCCCACAAGCAGGAAAGTGCTGAGAATGATCGTGGCCATGTCTTTCAACATGGAGTCCACAGGAGCCTCTGGCCGAGGGACAGGCCGAGCAGGTTTCTCCTGAATATCCTTTGGAACAGCAGGAGGCACTTCTGTTGAGGAACCTTCAACAATGTCAATAACCTAGGAGGCAAAGAAAGCTCTGTTAGCTCAGTATCTTCGTGGGTAACGGAGCATTTATATGCTAGCCTTTCTGCTAAATCATTTTTAGTAATTTCTAACCCTACCAAAGTCAAAGAAAGTTTTGCCTGCGGAAAAAAAAAAAGCAACTGAAAGCCCTAATTTTGAAATAAGGGATGATACATCATCATACTGGTGACTCTATGTGCCAAGTACATGAAAATCTGACACAAAAAATGTGAAGTAATTCCATGTAGCTTTCCTTCTGAGTCCTTCCCCAACTTCTACTCCTTTATATTCTTCTATCATCCAGTAAGATGATTATTCTCATCACCAACCTCTTCAATAGTGGCTTTATCAGAGTCAGCCGGAATCACATTTTCAGGCCTCTTAGGTAAGTTGCTTGGGAATTTCTCCAGGATCTTTGTAGGGGCAGATAATGGTGTTTCATGGTGCCCTTTAAATAAAACACGTTTGTTAAAATAAAAAGTTGTCCCTTTTTAGGAAAGATATCCTTGATTTCAGCATCTTTGCTGAAAAGCATATATAAAGTTGATTTACAGAAGGCTCGAGAACATCACAGAACAAAAGCTCACATTAAAACATTTTTTCCCCAAAGCAGTCACCAGTATAGTGATCACAATCCTGAAGAAGTCTCTGCTCAAGCTCTGGCTGTGGATTTGGTTCCTGACCATTAGAGGAACACGCATCATGCCTCCTACCTGGCTCACTCTCAAGGTAGTTTTGCTTTGTGATGTGGCCTTGAGGCAAAGATCATGTTCTACATATGAAATGGTTCTGCACAAGAAGGAAGCAAGAATCAATCCAGCTCTTGGCTACCATTGCTCTTCACACTCCTTTGACTCTGCTAGCCAAGTAAATGAGAAGAGGGAGATGCTACTGTGCTCCCAGCTTTTGCAGTTGGAGTAGACAGAGGAAGACTCCTGCTCATGTATACAGCAGGAAAGAAAAAACAGGGGAAAAATTGAGGGAATGGGTCATTCAGTGCAGAGAGGTGCAGAGGAAAACGAACTGTTTAAAGGGAGCTGCTTGATGTACTGCAAGAGCGGGACAGTATTAACAAGGAAAGGGATCACAGGAAGAGAAAGGCAGCAGTTAAAGAAGCTGAAAGTTACACACCATCCCTGCCACAGAGATCCTATGGCATATATCACTTAATTATAAACCTGCATCGTTTAAAACTGAACTTCAGACAGTTCTTCATTTTTGAAGCAAAATTGTAAATGCCCTGAAAAGTCAATCCCAAAATTTTGGGATCTGGGACACACTGGACAGGCTGACACTCTATTAATATTATCTTCAGTCTCTCTGCCTTAATCCTCCATCTGTAAAATGGGGAAAACATGACCTTCTGATCCATATGATGAGAAATAAAGTAACATTATGCACAATAAAAAAAAAAATCCAAAGGAACCAGAATACAATATTTACAGTAAATAATAAATTACCTGTACCCCTTTCTGAAGAAGGGGGCAAATAAACAATAAACAATTTTCCACATATTGAGCTAAGCACGCTTCATCCTATGCACTGAATAAATTAGGGGCCTTGGGAAAAACAGTATGCAGTCGTATACTTAAAGACATTACTTCATATGAAAATGAGGATGAATTAGAAACAATTACTAGAATTCAGTAATTATTGCCTGAGCTTAGGCAGCCACTGTGACAGATTTACAGCAGCTGAAAAACAGCTCTGAGGTTTGGATTAGAATGGCCCGCCAGATGGCAATGCGATCCTGCACGGGCGGCAGAGCAGGCCCCGCAAGGGCCCTGGGGTACCTATTAAAAGCCAGTCGTTCCAATAGTTGAGCTTGTTCTTTGCTTTCAGTCTGCCTGAGAACTTTACATCCGTACTGGGGGTGATAACACACTCGCCGTTGTCTTCAATTGTGACTCCTTCTGTTTTTGGACCCTCTAGTAAGGGTATGGCACTGCCGCGGGGCTAGAAAGAGAGATTATTGTTACAATTAAAGAAGCATTGTGTCCCTATAATATTTTAAATAGGCAAGTAAATAAAAAAATGGAGGTCAAAGCTGCTGCACAATCAAAAATTACTGGGCAGCAAAGTCACCATAAGTAAACACTGCCATTATGTCCTCAGCAACTGCTTCAACAACCTTGGACATTAGACCTTCTAAGTTACATGTTGCCTAGGAGATGAGATTACTCTCTCTTTTTTTAGCAAAGTTCAACAGGATCTTTATTTCCTACCTGGACAGCCACAGTGTGAGCAAAACAAAACTATGATGCAGTTTCCTGTCTATGGGGAGTTACTTTGATGAACAAACCAGCAATTTTAACATTAACCACAATGTACCAACAGTACCGCAGAGCAACCTCTGGTCCACTCCTGCTCAGCTTGCCTGGCACAATTCCGATGAGCTACAGTTACTTCTTTGCAACATTTGAAATGATTCCTGAAATACGGTCATGCATTCTAAGGCTTACTGTTAATTGTTTCATGAAATATTTAATTTGCTGTGCATTTCTTGATAGCAATCTGCAATTTAAAACCAGATTTCTGTAGATGTACAGCCTTCAGTGGCTTATTTTCTATTTTAATCAGATCCCTTTGCCACTTTACTAGGGCAAAGTTGTCTTTTTAAATATATTTTAATGTGTGTTTCCATTCCAATTCTTTTTTTAAACCCAGGACAGTACTAATTCTGTAAAGGCACTTTTCAGCAGGTGTCACTCAACTCTTGCAGCTCCCAACTTACCACAACAGTTACTCCTTCATGCACCATCGATGGCGATGCATACAAGCTTGTGGAGTATTTCCCTCCATA
>NW_009608989.1:44550-72302 GCF_000690535.1 Cariama cristata
GAGTTGGTCTGGAAAAAAACAGTAAGTGTTAGAAAGAAGTACACAAATGGATATTTTACCATCTCAGCTAAAACCCTGGCAACATAGTCCTGCAGAACTAATGCATGAGTTTCTCAAATCATCAATATTTATATCTTGAAAAGCCTAGATCTGTAAAATTGTTTTAAGTACTGCTGTACTATGAAGCCATTCTTGTTAATTATGAAAGCATTATTAGTTGATTATTCACATCATGATTACTCACTTGACATACCTCATGTCCTATTTCTGCATTATTCAATCACCAGTACTTGCTAAAATGCTAAGCACCTTTTTTATAATGTGGAAGGCTTCACATTACAAAAAGCAATTCCATGCCACATTATAAGAAACTATTCAAGACAGAACATCTGATAAAAGTTAGGAATGTACATTTCCTAAATTTATGATAGTTTTTTTTTTGTCTCTGCCTTTAGACAGTAAAAGATCAAATATGATATAAAATAACAGCTGGAGAACTAGAGCTGCTCTTATGTATTCTTTCCACCATCTCGAAACTTGTAGAATAATCCTTAACTGAATGTATATAAATAAGGTTTTAATGACAAAGGTCTGTCAAATAGACAGTGAGAACAACAGGAATATTCATGCTCACGTCAGTTTGCTCTTGGTCTCTGTTTCCTTTGGGAAAGGGTATTTCCACTTGGTAATGTGTCCAACCTCCCCAGACATGAACGTCAAGTATCGCAGAGTTTCTATCCCCACATTAGTGTGCATAACTTTCCGTAATCCTTCACGTTGCCAGATGTAAAAAGCTACCACAGGAGAAGCGTAATTCTGAATCCACAGTACATCCCCAGACTCACTGTCTACGGTCACCACCAGTCCATCTCCATTAGACACAAAGTGGGACATTTCTACAATATATAAATATACAGGAGATTATCTGGATTGCCGCAGACATGCAATAATAAGTAGTAACAGTTCAAGCCTTACGTTAACTGTGGAGTCCATTACACCTCACGTTGCAAAAAAATAGCTGATCAGCAAAGCAGTTGTCAGAATTAGCTTGATAGAAGTTCAGTTGCAATGCAATAGCATTGTAACAGCTTTTTCTGAGTGTGCATCACAGTTCGGTTTGCTTCCTCTCCTGCCATTTTCCACTAAATTTTACAGAGTCGTATCTTCAAGAGCTGTACCTTCTTAGAGTCAATTTACCTGAAGCTACCTAACAGGCTCTAGATACAAAGGCATGTAAAGGATCAAAACTGGCAGATGCGTATCAACTGCACAAAAATCAGACAGACAGCTTGACCTATTGATTATAGAAAAAAATTCAGCTATTTTTGCCTGTATGCAAAAGTCACGGCCAATATGTGGGGGGAAAAAACCAAACCAAACCAAACACAACCAGCCATTAAATTCTTACTGTATTTTATGTCTTCATCAGGCAGAGTAGCTGCATAATCAAAATAGGTGGCATTCCATCGCAGCTCCTTCTTCTTGGTGTCATACATTGTGATCGTGTACTCTGTTAAAAAATATACAGTCTGTGAAGCAAAAAAACCTATGAGAGAATAGAATCAATCATCTCAAATCTGAGACACTCTTCAAACCACCACACACACCACTTACTGCGCTCTGCATTTCAATTCCCCAACACTCCTGATAGGCATTTCACAGCTGTTAAAGGTAATACCCAATCCACACATATACTGATCTACAGGAATCTCAGAACAAGCCCTGCAGACAGTTACTGCCCACGTTACCAGAATTTTGTTTTTACTGCACAGCTTCTTCTGATGTACTTTGTTTTCCTTACAAGTTTCCAAACCCTGCATTCTACAATTCAGCACACCATGTTCTTTAACTGAACGACCACACTTAAAGAACACACTAATATAGAGGTTAAAGAACAAGTCTATAACACTTATTCCTTTTTACTAGTCAACACCTATATGGTGTTGGTCTAATTTTAACAGTTACTTAGAATACTGCATTTGTAATTCCAGCAGATATGCTCTATCTCCATTTTCTTTAAACAGTTTTTATAAAGGCTGTATGTTACAGAGCAAACTTGCGTTCACAGCTGCTACTGGAATGCACCGTTAAATGGAATATAAATGCCACTTAGTCAACAAGAATAATAATGGACCTACTGCCAAAGTTTAAAAAAAACCAGTATCTTTCTGCTGCTATAAAGAGTTAATTTTTCTGTGCACAGTCTAAAATCATAATTTACAGAATTTTTTCTAAAGAAATAAACTTAAAAACCTGAACTGATCACAATGTCAGTTGTTATGAGCCTAAACTTTAAAAACAACAACAGATTTTCTTCTAAGCTGCAGAAAAAAAAGCATATGACCTGTTCTCCCAAGATACAGGAGGGATGTTGACGGGCAAAGACTTTCTGCAAATGAGGAAGTCAAGGTTTGCTGTTTCTCCCCAGTCATGAGGTCAATCACATACCAAATATCCTGCTTTTTACCTGAAATCATAATTTAAGCCACATTACTATTCAGTTGGAAAAACTGCACTTCCATCAAGCTTTTCAGGCTCCTTTTTTCTTTAGTAGGCTCACGAACTTAGCATGAATAAAGCATTTTTAATAAAACAATTTCTCATAGTCAGTCTTAGTTTCATCATTAGCACTACTGGCCAATCCCAAATATTGACAAGAAAAACTAAACACAGTATTTAGAACAGTAAGTATTATTGGTTGAATTATTTTTTCACACTGGTAAAATCTAACAGAGATCTGAGTGTAGAAGATCCTGCGAGCTAGCACAAGAGGAGACTGAAGTGCTAATGCTGAAGGACAGTAGGTGGAAAAAGTTATGAACATTACACATTTCAAACTGATTAAGGATTGTAATCCTAACATCCCACTCAAGACTACATGAGCCATGACCTTAAATATTTCTTTGCCGCTAACACATATCTGTTGTGTTTAGAAGCTTCAAATAAACATTTTTCACTCCTTTACTGGAGAGACACAAAGTGGAGAACCAGAAGTAGGTATTGGCCCTTCAGGAGATTAAAAAAAACAATACTAAGTTCATCCTGATCCTTCACACACTTTGATGCTGTGATAAGTAATAACTGTCCTTCCTTCTCCCTGTCTCCTCCCAAATCCATCTGCAGTTAAAATGAGTTAGGACACTGAGCCATAAATTTATTATTTGTAGTATAAATGAACTGACTCGGATATCTCAAATAATGGAGGATGTCTAACTGTGTTGCAGTGGGATTTCCAATTTAATCATAATTGTCAGGCAGTCAATGACATTTACAAGAATAAGAAGATTTTAAGTAGAAGTCACATTTTGTTGAGAGAGAGCATCTCAAGAAACCAAAAAACCCCATACAGGCTATTCACTGCTTAGAAAAGCTATTTTCTTCTTCAGGAAAAGTAGTTGGATTTCAATCTTCAAACAGTAATCGAATTCTATATTAATCAGATTTTCTCTCATCAGAAAGGTTCATGAAAACCACGATTAATACCCAAAATAAAGCATAATTCCATGGAGTCTGTCTGGAAGTCTCTACATTTTGTAGTCACTGAACATCTTACAATCTAACGGATATCTATTTGGCTCACCCATGTAGAGGATCCCATCTGAACTGCGACAGGGAGATGCCTGCACCAGCTCTGGGATAGTAAATGGAAGTTTCTAGAGGAAAAAAAAAAAAGCAGCTTATTCACATTGGTGTGATAGTCTTCACATCTGTTCACAGAAAAGGGTGGTTTCAGTTTTATATTGTTTGTTTGTATTATTGCAGTGCCTGAGAACTCAAAATTTCAGGTCAAGGCCCTGCTCTGCAAACCCAGAACAGAAAGACGTCTGTCTCGGTGAGTTCACAACAATGAGAAATGCATGAAGAATGGAAGAACTACTTGCAGCTGAGAGGTCTGGAGGCCAGGACTCTGGTTTTAAGGTCTACCATCATCACTTATAAACCGTCTGGGCTTCAACATACTGTGGTTTAATTGCCTCACCTATGAGTACAAAATGGTTCTCCACAGGCCTGTACAGTAACATTTATAAAGGCCAGATATCTTCATACAAATGAAACTCTTGAGAGGGTGAAGTATGAATCTCCAACTGAAGAGTTGTTGAGATACTGCCACACCTGTATTGCACTTATGGCATGGGTGATGATCCTTACTGAGAGACTGTTATTGGGATGAGGTCACAAGAGTAAGGGACAAGCTGCACCAAAAATAAAGATGAGGCCTTTGCTAAATTTACTTAAATATGCTAAAATTACTCCACTCTTGCTTAAGACTTTTATAATAGTGATTCTAAACAGAAATTATATTACTTTAATTCAAAAAGAGAGGAGATTAACAGAATAAAGGAATAGATCCAAATAGATTGCTGCTTCCTGGATTGACCGAAAAGAACCAAGAATAATTTTGCAAATTACAATCTAGCTGTACTGGAGGGTGGGAGGAGTGGTGAGTAAATACTAAAATATTTAACAATATTAAAGTTCTTAAGGGAAATCATAGCAGCTGCCAGAGAAAAGAAACTTGTGGGAAGCTAAACATTTTACCTGAGTGCCACCACAAAGTTTAAAAGTCAAATGTTAGCTAGTAGCTATGGGTTACATGGATTGGTGACTATTTTGAAAAGGTTCGGCATTTTTGTCTGCTTTCTGAATCTTATAAAGACATCTTCTAAAGCTGTCAACACAGAACATATATTAATCCTGCCTTTTGGCAGATGGTTTTAGAGAATTAAGTATTTGGGTGAAAGTGACATATCTGATTTGTATTATTCTGGGTACACCTTTCCCATCAAACTGTACAGAGATTATTCAGTATTTGGATAATACCACATAAATTTTATTTGTCATCACCATTATTTTAGCAAGTTACAGAAAAATACAAAACATATGTGCTGTTGATATTTTCAAGCGGAAATCTTCTTCCGACGATCACAAGACAGGTGGCAATTTTGTGCTCTAATAAAATAAAGTACGTTTTCACTCTGCAAAGGTGCTAGCAACACAACGTAGGGCACTGTCAAAAAAAACCCCAAACTTGTATCCTAACATTGGCACAGGCAACGGAAGCTGGTTTCTGGCTAGTCTGATCAAGCTTTTTCAAGAAACTGGTACACTTCTATTAAACAGTACAAGGGCATGGAGCGATAGGACAAGGGGCAATGGCTTGAAACTCGAAAAGGGCAGATTTAGATTAGATGTTAGGAAGAAATTCTTCATGGTGAGGGTGGCACTGGCACAGGTTGCCTGGAGAAGTTGTGCATGCCCCATCCCTGGAAGTGTTCAAGGCCAGATTGGATGGGGCTTTGAGCAACCTGGTCTGGTGGAAGGTGTCCCTGCCCATGGCACAGGGGTTGGAACTCGATGGTCTTTAAGGTCCCTTCCAACCAAACCATTCTATGATTCTATGAAAAGCCTGCAAAACTTTACACTACTGTCAAGAAGGCAGAAAGTTCCCTTGGGGACTTACCCTTCATGTGAGTCTGATTAGGGCACTTTTCTAAAAATTATCAGAGGAGAGAATTTAAAAAAATATACTTACGGTCAAGCCTTCACTGTTCTTGCCACCAAGTGTATACAAACTGCCATCATTTGGGTCTGGAAGAAATGCTGGCCTAGGATTTAAGCAGTAATAAATGACAAAAAATGTACCATGCTTCTCAGAGAACAGGAAAGCAACTATGGTCAGTACAGGCTTTACAGAGAAGTTCATCTGACATTAAATGTTTTACTTTGTATTATCCATTTTTTGAAGTTTCATTTGTTAACTGTGAAAATGAAAAATTATAAAGAAGTTTCAGAACTGATATAACATGAATTTACTGATACATTTGAAAATTCAAAGATCCAAACGTGGCAGGGAATCACTTGGGTGAAAGCTTTTAAACAAGATCTATATGCTTTTGAAATGCCACAGAATTAAAAACAAACCAAACAAATAAACAAAACCAGAGAGCATAAAGAAGGCAAGGAACAATAAAGGAGTTGCTAGAACTAAGTACATTCAAGAGGTAAAGGCAAACCCCCAACTCAAACTACAAAAAAAAAAAGAAGGCAAAAAAACCCCAAACAAAACCCAAACCCCAACATCAAAACCAAACCACAAAAAAGAAAAGATGTTACCACTGACTTCAGAGACATGAAGTTAAAGCCCCAAATTTTCTAGTTAAATGTGAGACTGCTATGCTGGAGGAGCTACTCCAAAATAACAGCTTGAGGGTTACGTTTGAAAATTCTGGTAGTAGTGGAGGTTGGAGTTTGCTACGCTTACTATTTTTAGTGTTTTATTTGAAGAAAGTACAAAACCCAAAGATCATTCCCTGACTGTTTCTGTCACTTTCAAAGCTGTTCAATTAAGATTGTGGCACAGTTAGCACACTTGATCTCGAAACCTGAGCAAGGGCTTGAGAGAAGAGTCTGCAGACAGGACGTTTCTTCTTAGCGCTACAAATAAGAGAATTATATGTAGCTAATTACATGCTTTCTGTATCTGCCCTTTAAACCACCTTAAACTGACTTACGCAAGGTATGCAACTTTTCTACAACATAGATCGTTTTGGTTGAAATTAAATCAAATTTCAGACAAACAGTAAAGGAAACAGACTTACTCTTCTACATGTATTGGTACCTGGAGTACAGGATCTGCATAAACAGAAGAAGAAAAAGTCACAATACTGACAATTCAATTCCTTGAATTCACTAGATACAGCATTAAGTCAGGCCTGCAACAGCTTGCTCCTTTTTGAAAGGCTGATGCACAGAGTTCGAAAGTGGCCATCTCAGCACAATCAGCAATCTCCTATTTGGTCGTGCAACTAGGTTTATAAAATGGGAAAGTAAAAAGCACCTGGGAAGTTTTAAACCTTCTGAAGTTCTTTGCTCAGTTTTATCCACACTACTCCCCAGCTACCCCTGGGAGAAGACTCAGTGAAGATAGCAATACTGTATTGTACCTTGAGTTTCCTTCTTTCTCGTTTGGACAGAGCATACAGAGTCAGTTTGAACTGCCTGTATACATGTTAATAAAAACTCTTGCTTCCAATACATGTGTGTGATTGCTGGGCACTGGTTGCCCCAGAGGCAGTTGATGCTACCTTGCAGCAACTGACTTCACTGTGCAGGCTTCAAGAAGCAATTTTACTTAAAAACAAGCTACAGCTAATGGCAGTTTGCAGACGCTGTGAGAACAGGGATACAAAAGTACATAATTTTGGCATTGTTTAATCTGTATTTTATGAACTTCTGCTACTTTGTGTCTCAGGTACCTTGTGTATCAGGCAGGTAAGCCTATGCTTTGTAGCCAACTCAACATTTAATTTAAGATGCAGCATATAAACTGAAAGGCTAGTGCTACACCTACTGAATGAACAGGAAGACTGCCAATGACTTAAGAGCAAGACTCCGACTCAAATCAGAAAAAGCTTAGTTCCACCACCTACTCCAAGATAAAACCTCTGTGATCAGCATGTCACTGAAAAGAAAAACAGAATTCTGCCAAGGACTATACAAAATTACCTAAAACTTGATTTTTTCACTTAAATCATCTCCCCACTAAAATTTATCCAAGAATCCACGTTATATAAAAATCAAAAGGTTTGGAAACAATCTCACAGTAGTTGGTCTTTTGAGTGATCAGAATCAGAGTTTAGCTTTCATCAACAAAATGAAGTTATGAAATAAAAACGGACAATGCTAAATCTAAATCCTTACATGTTACAAGGTAAATTAAGGACAATAATTTGATTTTAATGGAAGGTGATGTGACCTCAAAATTACTATCTGAGGCCTCAAAAAACCCTGAATCACGGGATTTTCAATCCTGACGCCAAAACCACAAAAGTTCCCAGATTTGCAAGACATACTCTACAATGTCCAAGACAAATGTGTGTGCTTATTTATGGGTATATCAGCAGAAAGTAATTCAGAAGTCAGGAGGATGCAAGGTATCTTCACTTCCCCAGGGGAAATCAAACCATTACACTAGAATAAGCCTGAGTAAGAAGATGAAAGATGACCAAGCAAACAAACACTGTTTTTTCACCTGTTCTGTTTCCATGCAAACATCATGACGTAACAGGAAGCAAATAAGAACAAAAACAATGATGTTTTGAGAGCCTTTGATTGGGAAATTAGCACAGATTCTGGACAGCTTGAGTGTAATGTGATTATTTACAGAGCTAAGCAAGACAAGAACAAGAAATTCAGGGTACCTTACATGGGTCTTACAAAGTCTCTACCACTCTGCAGTATACTGCATCACACAAACTGCTGGGTTTGACAACAACGGCCTAGGAGGATGTCCCTTCATTTTGTAGAACATTAAAAAAACATAAGAAACCCCTACCCAAACAGATCTCTAGCTGCAATGCAGCTGAAAACAGTAGTCACCAAAAGATGCACATATAATATCAGAGACAGAAAGAAAGCACAATATGAGGAGTAACAGTAAAGCTATTTTTATTTTCATTGATTTCTTTTTACAATAATAAACACACTCAGAGTAGCTTTGTTCAAAACATAACCTTCCCCCTCCCCTCCTCTTTAAGCCCAAAAAACGTTCCAGATACATCCTCAAAGTTGTCAGAATAAACTACTCAGAAGCATACTGAGCTTCTGGGAACAACCCAATTAACTGGAGAGGGAGCAGTGCTGTACTCAAGCACGGAATCATACTACGCCTAGCAAGCTCAATGCTCAGCGAGCAGACTTGTGAAGTTTCATGCCTTACCTATTTCAGTCATCACCTGGTTACTCACCACTGCACTGGCATCTCCCACATTGGCAAGAACAGCATCAAACACAGTCTCCCTCCACATCACAACAAATTTCCTCCAGTGCAGGGACCCTGCAGACCTGCAAAGCTGTGTGCCAGCTCTGGGAAGAAACCCACTGGATGGCCCAGACATAGCCTGGTCATGCTACCTTATACTCAGAGCCTCACACATAGGGCAGCAAAAACACTGAGATAATTTAGCTGGTACTCTTAACAGTCCTAGGCACTGACATGTAGTCATAGAAGACGGATAGAAAGAGTATCTATTTTCAGCAATTTTACTCTTAATGATGAATTATCACCATTACCACTGTTCACTGATGTAAGATGGGAATGCTATATAAGTGTAGAGCTCCACATTATATTGTAAACTCCATTTAATTTATTGAGAACCCAAGTACACATCAAAAGGCCCTAAGAATAATTAACATTCAAACAAAGGAGCTAAGTGATTCATCATTATGTATTTGTTTCTACAGACCGCGTTGCTTAGTCAGATTTTTATTCCATTAACTGCATCAAGCAATTCATTTCTATCCCTTGCGTGAAGAAACTGGTTTCAGGATATGTTGGGACACCCCTGGCTCCAAACTTACTGTTGATTATATGCCAACTATTTCTCAGTGTTTGCTTCAAGTATTCCACAAGCTTTACAATGTCTAATGCAAGACATGGTGATATACAACATTACCTCCCCATTTTATTGATAACATCAGTACTGTAATAGTGAAAGAACACACCCACACATATATGTGCAATACTTACTTGCATTAAGCTTCTACCCCCAAACTTGTATTTCTGAAAGCTGTTGGAAAAATGTCACTTACAACAATTTCGCCAACAAATGTATCCTTACACTTTAATAAACGATGCTAGAAAACCCATGAATGTCTCTTCAACTTCTGTGGTGTTTTTCTGAAGCACCCTTGCATATCAGAAGACATGAATGAAAGCCTTATGACAAGTTCCAAGCTGTTCAGTGTGTGCTGTACAGAAGCATCATGCTCATGAGAAAGTTCTTAAACTTTTCTTTAGTATCATGTCTTCAATATCAAGAACAGTGCTTCATCAGAAGTGAAAAAAAAATCCTGCATCTACTTGTTTTCTCTGAAAAACTGAAATTTGATAACTGAAATTTGATTTACTAACAATGATAAAAAAGAGGCAGATGGAACAGATAAAGCAGCAGGAAATTTTTTTAGTACTTACTGGCACATGAACCAAAACACTGATTATCCTGATGGCTTCCTGCAACATTTAAGTGTTGCATATGAACTGTTAGAAAGCATTTAGTATCAATATCTGATTCATTTCCAGGCATGAGGCTATTCACAATGAGTGAACACAAACTGATGGAGGAGTTTATTTTCTGAAGTGAAAGGAATTCTCCTTTCACTACTAGCACCATCCACCTGGAAAGACGGGCTGTGGAGAGTCATTTCTCTACAGTTTTAGCTACTGGGGTGATGTAAATTTTCTCATTTTCTTAACACTTTCATGATCTAGAACTACGGTTGTAGCTCTGCAGATACTTTGAAGACAGACAATGAACTCTTCACATTCACTTTCATGTGGTTTGGGACATAGTCCAACTTTATTTCAAAGTTTGTTTTGAAATAAGAACTCACTTTGAGAAAAAAAGAGAATCTAGAGTTTAATCTATTGTTGTCAGGTCTTAGAATAGTTTTCATACGCTTGAACGTAGACTAGTAAAAGAATGAGTCACCATGTAACAAAACTACCTTTTGCTCCACAATGGGTCAAACGGAAAAAGTTCTTGCAAAAGTCAGAGAACTGAGGACTTCTCTTCAACAGCTCAGCACTGAAGTGTTAACACGCTGAGACTGTAATCCTGCTTTCAAAATTTCGCTGAACTGCAGCTCCCTGTAATTAGGTAACTCATTCTAATAGGCCTGATCTGTTCCAATATCAACAACAGTGACAATAACCATGGAACAAAGCAGTAAGTATTCTGTATCAGAACAAAAACTTCACAGAGGAAATGTGACAAAACTGTGATAAAAATATATCTGCCTCTCCCTTAAGTTTCCATTCTCTGTAGCAGAAGAAAAGCCAACTTCTTGCAATGTCCTACATAAAGCTTTCGGTATATGGGAGGGCCACGAAGATGATCCGAGGGCTGGAGCACCTCTCCTATGAAGACAGGCTGAGAGGGTTGGGGTTGTTCAGCCTGGAGAAGAGAAGGCTCCGGCGAGACATTAGAGCAGCCTTCCAGTACCTAAAGGGGCCTACAAGAAAGTTGTGGAGGGACTTTTTGCAAGGGCATGGCACGATAGGACAAAGGGCAATGGCTTTAAACTCGAAAAGGGTAGATTTAGATTAGATGTTAGGAAGAAATTCTTCATGGTGAGGGTGGCACTGGCACAGGTTGCCTGGAGAAGTTGTGCATGCCCCATCCCTGGAAGTGTTCAAGGCCAGATTGGATGGGGCTTTGCGCAACCTGATCTGGTGGAAGGTGTCCCTGCCCATGGCACAGGGGTTGGAACTAGACGGTCTTTAAGGTCCCTTCCAACCAAACCATTCTATGATTCTATGATATTCTGTCCAAAAGTTTTCCACTTTCTAGACTAAGAAAAGAAAAATGTCAAAACAATTATGGAGTGTGGTGGTGGCAGTGGTTAGGAAGTAGGACACTATCCTGTAAGTATCTCCAGCGCTGGATGGAAGATCAAGTTCTCTATAGATATTTCCATGGGTTTCCAATTTGTTTTTCCTACACCCTCCACTAAGGCAGAGTATGTTAACAATTTTTGTGTTAAAATCCTACAATTCAGTACATATTAGCTTTAGCTTTCTCATCTGGTAATACACACCTGCGTGTAAACAAGCACAGTAAAATTATTCCACTGATACTCTTCATTAAATTAATTCAGCAAAGCACATTAATGCCCACAAGCACAGGGAGCTCAAGAGCAACAGTAGACTAGAAATGCCATTAAGAAGACTGCTGATACCTCTCCTTGTCATTGTGGGACTTCAAAAACATTACCTTGTAAGAACCAAAAAACTTTCATTTTTTACAAGGTAATAAAAAGATTTGTAAAATAACTGTGCCAAGAAAAAAATTAAGTAAAAGGACATTGATCCTAGATTATAAAGATTTGTTCTAGAACTCTAAGAGTTTATTCACAACTACAGCAGTTATTAGAAACCTGTTAACATAATGACTGTCCAGTATTTGGTAAATTATTTGGCTCAGTTAAGTTTCCCTGAAATTAACATTTTGACCTGGCCACAGGCAGATGTCCCAATATAGTTTTGGTTGCATCATGGCCAGAAAATATGTGTCTGTATCATTTGCTTGTGAGTGGGCAGAAGTCTACGACACGTTTCAGATTATTCTGAAATAATTCTAACCTATATTTTGCATACATATAAGGAAAAAAGCCATATATACGATTTTTGAAACTATAACCATAATGCTAAATATAACACATTTGACTGTTCTCTGTATTTCACAAACACATGATAAGATAAAACTTGCCCTTTGACCAAAGACCAAGTCTTTTTTAACGCACAAGATAGAGTTGCATGTTTTCACCACTGTAATGTGCTCTTAGGTAGAACCAACAACTGAAAAGGAGAAGTGGGGAGATTCTGTAACAGCAAATGGGTAAGTCACTGCCCCACTGGAATGAGCTGGAAAAACGGTTTCCTGACGTGAGGCCCTACCATAAGATTAGGGCTAACGGGCCAATTTAAAATCATGTCATCCTTGCCTGCTGTTGCAACTACAGTAAATGAGGTTAGAGATACTAACAAACTATTCTCTGGAATATGCTGAAAAGAGTACTGTTGTACAATTATTTTGTTTTGACAATCGTTATTAATTTACAGCTACGCACAAAGATATTTCTTCTTCCCTGGGAATAACCACTGGTAGTAGAGCAGGACCTACAGATCTCAGATTTGTCCTTTAAAATCTACATACTGCACACCATTAACAGACACAGCCTTTCTATCTTTGTCTTATTATGATTAGTCCACTGAAGTCCATAGGTTATGAGTAAGGTATCAGAAATCAAAAGCTTCTAAACTGACTGTGGGCCATTGTTTTTTTGACTGCTAGAGTGAACTGAAGATGATAACAAAATTTCTGCTAGACCCAAATCTGTATATATTATATGCTTTTCTGGCAAATTACTTTGAATTAGTTCTTAGAGGAAGAGCTTTTAAGGACCTGGTGAATGAAAAGAAAGACATCACTTTGAACAGTACAGAAGGACACACAGAAGTGACTGTCAGAAGAACAGAGAAATGCTCTGTCCAAAAGTACAGTTTGAAACACTACATTCTTAACATCTCAAAGTTCAATATTCTGCTCATTAACCTAAGCTCTTGAGTTAACAAAGACACACAGGATGATTTTTACAAAGACATGAGGGAACAGGACTGTCTTAAAAATCACATTCTTGAAGCTCACACTGAAATCAGAATTATGAATATAAAGTCTGACATTAAGGAAAAAAGCATTCTCCAGATTCTGCCTTGCCAACAGGTTTCTCATCACCATCTCTATCACTGTCTACTTTCTTACTTGCATGTAAAAGTAAACTTGAAGTGCTGCACCCCTGTACCTTTCAAAGAGATCTATAGGAAATGACAGAAGTTTCATTTCCAGCAATTTTGGGGAGGAGATTTCATCCTAAGTAATCTTACTAAGGATGCTCACTAAGTATCTTGCTAGTGGCAAGTTGCAGAAAACAGGAGCCTATCATACTGTCACTTAGAACTGACACCTCCTTTTATTGATCAGAGATGGCACTGAGAGCATTATTTACTCTCTGATCTTAAATGCATGCCACACCCTTTCAATACCATGTGTTTTGTGTGGCCACAGCAGGAGCAAAGGTGCCTCTCAGAATTTGGGGGGAGGAGTGTGGGTTCTTTCTATAAACTTTCCAACCAACCATACTGCAGCTTTCCAAGGTCCAGGGAACGAGTAGCATCAGTTACCTGGCCACTGAAAAATCCTGAGAGCTGTCAGATAGTAGGACCCACAGAAGCCAACAGGAAATGAAGGTATCAAGCACCCGCAACAAGTAAGTCCACAATCTCGCTACATACAACTGCAGGGAATGCAGCTTTATTTCTGAACTACTGGAGAGTCCTATTCCTAACTGACCCGTTTTTTGCCTGCTTTATGGGGAGCACAAGCATTCAGAATGCCTTTCTTGCCAGCACTATGTGAAGGCAGGAAACCCAAACATATTACTGTGGAGATAACCACTGGCTCATTTACTCTGCATACCTAAGATAAGCTTCAGTACTAAATTAAAACAAACCACACATGGTAAGATTTTCATGTTTGTTTAAGTACTGCCTGATAATGAACACTGCCTTGTTTTTTTCCCCAATGAAAATAAAATGTATATGAATTGCCCTTTGTTAAATACCTTGCTACTTAAGTGCAGTAATGAAACATTCTCTTCCTGATGAATGCTGCTGCAGCACTTCAGGTGACCTACACAACTTCTCAAAGCATGTGAACTACAACACATGGTTCATTGTCTGATAATCAGGGTAAAATGGCACCTGCAAGAACACTCCTTGCAATGCATGCAACTTCCCACTGGGTAATTCTCTATAACAATACAAGCATATTCTTGACAGAGAGAGTGCACCCAACAACCGTGTTTATACACTAATATTAATACCAAATTCTGCACTATTGAATCTGTCCAGGGATTTAGCACAGCAAGATGGTACGGACTTTCATGGCCTAGTAGTTTCCAACACTGTCGCATCTTTGTTGGGCTTCCTACCCACAGGGTGACCATGAACAAATACAGTTTTGCAAAAATAAATAAATAAAACCCCTCCAACTACAAATTAATTCGTCAATTTATATGTACAGGCCCTTGTTCCATGTACACTTAACTAAGTTAACTCATGAAGCATCTTGTAACAACGATAACTACCACTAATTTTTTTTTTATTGACCCTTGTGTATTGTTCTATTACAGAAACAAACTAACGGGCAGTAAGTGCTTTGCAAAAAGCAAGTGAACATACCTCATACACATAAGATGCAGAATAATACATAGTTAGCAACATGAGGAAAAAAAAGTCCTATAAAACTAGATTGTCCAGTCTGGCAGTTCTATTTTACCAACAATAGTTTTGCAACAATTTTTTTTTTAAACAGGGAAGTTCCTTGAGTAATAAACTCTGACCAAGATCCTTTTCATTACCAAAGTGCATTCATTTCTTCCTCAAAAAACCTCTTGCACTTACTAAGTCTGGCTGCAAACAAATGCCAGTTATGATATCCTTCTAGGACAGGACTATGCAGTGTATGTTCATGTCAGTTCAGCGACAAGCAAAAACCAGTAAGCTTCTCTTAGCACCACAGTAGCCTATAGTAACAATAAAGGAGGAGGCTGATAACTTTTTTATTCAAGCCTGTTCAGGGAAAGGAGAGGTCTAAATCTAAAGAAGAGACAGGGGAAAAAAGGTAATCACACCTATTAAGCAAAATCCTTCAAGAAACTACTTGCTCATCCCTTTTTACTCCAAGAGGAGCTACAAAAGCATTCTTTGCTTATTTATGAAGTTAAATTTTTTGTCTGGTAGATTTGCATTCAAATATGAACCGCTTCACAAATGTTTGTATTGCAGACATCAGATATGCACAATCCATTTCCTACCATTTCAGCTCACCTACTAAGCCGACATCAGGTTTAAAAATAGAGGACAGAATGATGCAATCACTGTGACTCCTTTCCATTTGACCTGCTTTCTAATTTATTTCCAGAAGTGAAGAGAAAGTGCTACTATCACTTCTACCATAAACAGAGTCCCACTAAAACAAATTTGTATCAAATATTGCATTTTTCATTAAGACAGAGCTATCTCTGCTCAGTAATTAAAATTACAAAACCCCTTCCAGTCACTGAGCAATGTTAAATTTATTTACACAAGTGCAGTTCTCTTATTTAAAAAATTGTGCTGTTCTTAAACATCTATTACAGAAAAACAGACCCGAGGTTTGCACAATATTCACTGCACCAGTGAACGCAGGGTATTCCAGAGACAGAATCATGCAAGCCCTTTGCCACCAGTTCCACCAGCTGACACTCTCATTTGACATATATTCTGTTCTATGCTTGCTTATATTGCACTCATTCCCATAAAGCATGATACTTACCAATTATACCACTACAGCTTGAACATTCCGGGGGAAAAAAAAACCTAAACCACACAATCCCCAAAAAACATAAACCTGGAAAAGATCTGCAAGTGAAAATATGAAGGTGAACATGACTTCAGTAACACCATAGCTTAATTCTGGAGCAAGAATAAAATTAAGAAAGAAAAGAAAGTATTTACCAAGCCCTACAAGAGTTTGAATTATCAATTGATTTGACTGTTATTACTGTTACTGAGTAGAGGACACCAGGCCATCTCCTGCTCACCTTCTTTTAAAGTCCACTTGATTGCTCCCGTCCTCTTGCTGACAGCATGCAGACTTCCATCAAGGGTTGAAACAAACAATAGCGTTTCTGGCACAGTTACTGAGCTGGTGTTCTGGAAAAGAAAAACCCATATGCTGAATGTAATTATTTACTACAGAGTTCACTCATAACTGTCATACAGTACATTGCCTAGCACATCACTTCCTTTTAATCACACAGACTGGACAACTTTCTTGTCCCTTTGTATTCAGTGATTATTTTTTTTTTGGCTGTCAACATCACAGAACTCCTTACTGTGCTAAGTTCCCCTAGAGACAAACTGGGATATGCTTTAACTCGACCTCCATTTTCAATTTTCTCTCAAAGTCTTCTTGTACTAGAATTAAGAGAAACCAGAGATAGGGCTGCTCTAGGAAAGAATTGGTACAAAGACTACGAAATAAGTTAGCTAAAGTAAGGAACTTCAAAGCAGCTCAGAGAACCTAAGTGTTAATGTCAAAATCATGCTGTTACCAAGTAAATAGAACATACTTTTCCCAAGGTTTAATCCTGTAGAGATGACAAGACATTGGCTGGGTATAACACGGATAAATAAAACTGAGAGGTGATCAATATTCTACAGGGTTGACTGTGGCTGAGAGACATCATGGAGCTGCAAGCATGTAGTCTGTCTCTGAGAAAGGGCAAAATATTTATGATAGATGCAGCTTAAAGGCTGGAGGAGATCCACACCGTTAAGCCTCTTAATTGTGCTTTTATACCACGTGTCTCACAATACTGTACTTCTGCAGTAGATGGTAAATAACACTGTTTAAGAAAGTCCATATGTATTAACATCCACAGACATCTCCTAGAAAGCAGTCAGCTGCAGGATTCAAACCTCAATTGGACATTCTCATCGTTCTGCCACTGGGGACACATCACTCTGTACTTACGTGTATGGGTCCTGAGCTATCTGGTGCCTGCTGTCATTGCTATAGCACAAGCAGCTCTTGAGCCTGGCTATTGCAGAGCATGTAATTTTATTAGAAGGCATCATACAACATCAAGGACTCAGAACTCTGTAGTTATCATCGGAACAGTGAGGCTAAGTCCAAGGTGTTTCATCACACAAAGGAGAAAAAACATGCTAATTTACTGTCTGCTCTTCTCTTCCTGCCTAAAGATGACCCCACACACCCTAAGATCAACCCAATTCCATTTACCAAATCTCAAGTTATCACTCAAGTAACTTGTAATTTGTAGACTGTATCTGTTTTGCTCATCTGCATGCCACCTGCCATGTTTAGGAAGTTTCACAGTTAAATATAATTCTTAACCTACCGCAGTTCATGAAATGAAAGTGCATGCATCTTACATAATTAATAATATCTTCAATGACTGAAATTGTAAAAACAATTATAAGTCATGTTAAAATTATTGCAAAGCAAAATACACAATTGCCAAATTAAAATGCATGGATGTAGGAATAACTTTCTTTGGAAAACTATACATTTTTAGTGCAACTCAACTAAAGCATTAGACTTTCAAGTAAAGCTTAAAGCTAAAAGGATAATATAACAAAATAAGAACTAGCCAACTTTCAGGTTGCATCTACAAATATTATACCTGCTTCTTTCCAGTCGTAATGAAAACAGCTGGAGCAGACAATTGTAAAACACACAGTGCAGAGAAAATGAAAGTACAAATCAACAATACACAAACCACAGATCAGAAATAACGGCTGGAAGTCCAGAAAAAAAAAGGAGATTTCTCTTAGCACATAAATACAATTTTCATTACCTGACTTAGTTAAATTATGCATGCCGCACAGACACCTGCACTTAAATAAAATATTTACAGTTGCATTTGGAATCAAACTTTGCAATGTTTGTTCAAACAGGGACATTGAATAACAGTTCTTCTCTTGCTGGCCTATAAAATATGCAGCTCAAGATGTTACTAATCAGAACTAAACTTAGAATTATCTTTCTAACCTGATGACCTGATTTGTATGTAAGAGCAAAGAGAAACCCTATTGTAGAGTTAAGAGTTCTCTTGTATTTCTTGTAATTTCTCTACTTCTCTTGTAATTCTTCTGTATTATTACTCTTGTTAAAGCAAACTATTATAGCTACTGTATCAAAGTAATTCATGAAAATTTTGCCCCTTATGTCCTTTTGTACATGAACTCCCAAAACAACTCAGGATGGTGTAGTTGATTTATAATCATCTAGTCCGGTCTTCCCATCTTCCTTAAATAAGCATTTAACAAGCCAGATCCACTGATTCTGCAATCAGAAGGGGTAGACACAACCCACACTCCATTATCACACCCATTTAGGGCTGAAAGCCATCTAATTTTTGAGACTCAATCTGCCTCCCTCAAGAAGATTTACTTTTTAAATCTGTCATTGCCTACCTGCCTACATAGAACTATCCTTGAACAAAAACAAGAAGAAAGGAAGCTTGGGGCTGCGTTCTAGATATCTTTATAGTCGCTTTTGTGCAAAAGATAAGGCTTCTTTGCAAACAAAGAACGACTTCCTGTACAACACTGTAATAATCTAAGAATTAGAGTAACTAATCTTCATAACCTGGGACACTAATAAGCAACTGGGGCACTAACTGAGCAATGTCAGTGCTCCTCACTTCTAAGATGTTGACTTGTGTCAGACTGACAAATTCCCTCACTGTTATCATTGGTGTGAGGCAATGAATGACAGTGGTGCAGATGTGGAGTTATAACAAGAATATTTTGTGAGCGGGCTGTGATATGGCCCCAGAAAGATACCAGTTCAAGGAATACCAGGAGGCTGAAGAAAAGCTGCATTTGAACAGGTTTCTTTCCCTTTGCAGGCCAAACTGCTTTTGAGCTCAGAAAAGTTAGAAGACTTGCATATTGAACTGATCTCACCACATATATGCTATTTAAGCATGAAAAGATGTCTCAATTCAACAGGGTACCAGCAGTAGGAACAACTGTTAGGAAATCCTCCATATCTTAGAACATTTACTCCATACAGTTCTTCTTTGTGTGACTCCAGTAATATATACTGTTCATGATTTTATTTTCAGTCTTTCCAAATTCCTTTTATGATGTTACTGCTGCAGCGGAGCTCAATTCTGACTTCTTTCTCTGGCTCTCAGAGTCTGTCATTCATAAATTAAGGACATTAAATTTCACCACCACAGTCACCCTAGCTTTCTGGTTTGCTTTAATGTTCAACAAACAATTGGGATGAACTGACCAGGGAATTGTCTATTGTTTTTCTTTTCCATGGAACCAAATTCACCTCTCTCCCACTCAGGTAACAGTGAGGGAACACCCTAACATGTGACATGACACAAAATGCCAGCTAACTTCTGATACTCGTTTTGTACAGGGATTAGACCTTGAGACGTAACTGACGGCAGTCATCCTCAAAAACATATATGTATGTATAGCTGCATACTAGCCCAGAGATACTCATGCAGCCGTTACTAATCATTCTGGTTCCAAAGTACTAAGAAAGAGCAAAAATTTCAAAATTTACTGGAAACAGTATTGTGATGAAAACAAGAAGCCATGGACAGCGGTCAAATTTTATTCCAAATTAACCTTCATGCAGTAACATTTTGCACTCCTATATTAATTTTCACTTGAAGATCTCAACACATTTTACCAAAAAAGAACCCCAAACACAAACAATTCTAGTTAACATGATTCATGATAAGTAAGGAATTTCTTCCTCCTAGACACAAAAATGTTAATGTTAAGCTAATATACAGTTAATGCACCAAAAAAAATATATTTCCAGGCTTTTGTTTCAGGTAAGATGTAACGGTTATTTAATTTCTTTAAATATTACCTGAGAAGCTTTGTAATAAATGAAATAACTTGAAAGCCTAGTTGCATAAAGCTGTCTGCAGAGCTCTGGACTTACAAAACAGAAACAAAACAAAACAAAAAACACAAACCAAAGATACTGAAAGAACAGTCCAGCTCTGAATTTCAACAAATTGCACAAACAAACCATGCCTGTCAGGTCAACCGCATTTAATTAACCACCATTCTGAGCTGCCAGGTGTTGCTCAACATCACACAGCAGGTAGCTGTTTAAAGTGCATACTACATACCCGTGCAAGTTCAAAGCAGAAATCACAATGAACTGTAAAATTTGAACAACTTCTTATAAACTGTTTTTTACTCAGACTTTTGACAAGCACATTTTAGCTTTCTCAAACCAAACAAATGTGCATTTTCACTGCAGCTGTACTCACAAAAAAATCCCCATTCCAGAGAATTTAATTCTGCTTCCATCAGATTCACAGATAAGGTGGAAAACATTTTCAGGCAGTATTTCAACACAACAATGTATACAGTATAAATCCTGTCCATTATACACCACAGGGAACACACGAAATACCTGTTTCTTTATGAAGATCTATCTACCCTAAACGTGCTCCATGAACAAAAACATTCCATTTAAGACTGGAATGACTGTTTGCTCTTCTATCAAAGAAGATATACCAAAAGCATCCATGTTCATATACACACATTATCATATACATATACATCATACAGAGAAGCTGGATCTAGAATGAAACACAGTAAGCTGAGCAACAACAGACAGCTGTTAAAGGCAGGAAGTGAAAATCATTAAGTTCCTTTGAATTGCAGGTGAGAATTTGACACCCAGGATGTAATGACTAGTGTTGAATTTTAGTTGCAAATAAAATACAACATATAGCAAAGCCACCACATCTTCCATGTAAACAGATTAAGCTTGTTTTTCTAAGCTACTTTTTACTCTCTGCACAAGCTTTTCTTATCTTTTATCATCTTATCTTACAGAATCAGTATATTGTCCACAAAGCATGTTCTCTTCCTGTCTTCTTATTGAGAAGTGAGTAATGCATATATCATCTTCACAAAAAATGTGCCTGTAAAATAACCACCATGATTATGGTTGAGTATCAAATATCAGTAATACACAGTATATAGAACACTACTTGTTGTAGATGTGTAGTTTTAACATTTTCATATTTAACATTTGAGTATCTGTTGTGGCATCAAGGCCATAGAAATTATGGAATTAAACGTGAGCTCTGAAACTCAAAACAAAACATCAGTAACCAATACTGTCTTCCAGATTAGTAACATTTTAGAAGGTTGCTAGTACTTGGGACCAAATAGAAAGTACCGATGTGCAAAGAGTTCCCCTAACATTCTACAGTCACAGGAGTATGAAACCTTTTCTGTACAACTACCCTCCAGATCACTTACAAGCTGAACGATAAAGAAGGAAAACCACAGCTGAAGAAGCTATTCCCACAAGTTTCTGTTGAAAACCAGATGAGCACCTGAATGCTGCCCACAGGCAGAACGACCTAGAAACTTCTCAGATATGACTAAGATCATGAAATTGCAATAGCTTTTTTTAAGCTTCTCAGTGCAGTATCCTTGGTGTGGGGGGAAAAGTGCCACTCCTATCTACCATTCTTATGGTGCCTACCACCACTTTGTGGTTAACAGGGAGATGTGAAATCTTCCTGGGATGGCAACTGGTTACGGCATTTGCAAGCATCAAGGGAACAGAAGGGAACAGTGCTCTGAAAGAGGCTATTAGGTCTGTCGAGCCAGAGAAATCACCTTCTCTTCAGAGGGCTCTGGGCCCAGTTCTGCTCACTGCCCAAGGAGTTTCACTGGGAGTGAAATCAGCACAGTCACACAGATTTCACCAACAAAAGGATTCTGCCACAGGCGTGCGTCTTTTCCCTTCAAAATACAGTGGGGCAGCATCGCTGCTCCTGCTGAGCTCACGCTCTCCACTCTAACTGGCTTTGATTTAATACCACTTTTTTCTAATGCTTCCCCTCACCTCCCCCATAAGTTTGTGTTTTATTGCCTTTGAAGGGCTTTCTTATATTCAGCCATCAAAGTCACATTGATGTGGTCATTGCAACCCTGTGTGTTAAAGATACCATCTTCTTTGGGTGACAGACTGTATATAGGGCAAACTTCATTAGTTCTTCCTTTACTTCTAAAGTTGTATTTACACACAGAAAAAATACATAAAACACCATATATTTAAAATCTTCCATTCACTCATACTTTTCAAAGCATATGACACCAGGCAGTTGAGATTAACCAGCTGAGTAATACACTGACACTGCTGAAGCTTATGATCTAAATTTTAAAAAAACAAACAGGTAAATCCGTAGACTTTGCATTGCAATATTGCTAATTTATTTCGCTCAACATCTACAGTAGTCACTTGGAGAAAAGGCTAGGGAGTTAGTATAATACTATGGAAACAAGGTTTTATTCTTTCAAATTGCATAAAACAATAGACATAAAACCGAGCAGATTATTTAAATAATAACCTGTGTTCCACTCAGACTGAGAAATAAAAACCACTTTCTCTTTATTTTATTAGTGACTTTTATAAGTGGCTAGAGACTGCAGTATCAAGGTTGCAAATACTCAATAGACTTTATTTTGAACACAAAGCTTTATAATTGCTTAATGGATTAGTTAAAGCCTGGAATTAGCACTGCTATGAAAAGCTATGAAAATTATAAAAACCTGTATGTGCAAGCCAAACCTGTTTTCATTTTTGTGTGAAATATGTAAGAGCATTCTCCACCACAAAAAAAACATAATCATCTCAGTCCTGAGATAGACTCTTTACAAATACTGGTATACACAGATGCTGTCCTCACTGCAGGGGTGGGGTCTCAATTGTGATCCAATGCAAATTCTTAAAATAGATTTTTATTTCATATTGCAATTTTATTTCTGAGGAGATACAACAATTGAATACAAGAAAAATATGTCAGGACATGAAACAGCTAAGCAAAAAGAACTTAATTTAGTGAACAGAGAAAATAAGATGGAAGGAACACGTGGTTTGGGTCTTTTATTTTATCTGAAACTGCAGTAATGTCTATTTTAACAACCACCCTCTCTGAAATCCAGTGAGAGCTTCTACTGCCTTGAGAGTCTGTACCCATAATAATCTTCCACATCAACAAGTGATGTTAAGTGAAGGATTTACAATATCTTGAAATTACTTGGGAACTACTTTAGAACTAATTTTTTAATAATTTAATTCAAAAGACAAATTTTCAAGCTCTCATTGAATTCAACTGATAAATGCTCTAAAGTGCTGACTGTTAATAATCCGTAACAGCCTAAAATTTGGGACTAAATAGAAAATAGCATTTTTAAGCTAGAATAGAAATATACTATCCAATAGAAATAGCATTTTATAAATACTAGTTAACCCTTGCAGAAGAATCTTCCCCTCAGCCTGGATCTACCACTTCTTTAGATAAAATGTTTTAGAAATCAAAGTAACAAAATGACTCAAAACAATTCTGAAGGACCCATGGAGTCAAACAAAGGTCAGCGAAAGCTGTAGAACAAGTTCTGGTGTGTTTGTCTATGTCTATGGTACAGTTCAGTGTCAAAGATGATAATATCTTCATTCACCGCAACATTTCAAATTTTTTTAAGTGTTAGCAGAGCAATGTTCTCTTTTGTTTTATTCTTTTAGAAGAAAACAGATCCCCACAGGAATAATTCCTTCCATTAATTTATCTGTTTAAAAACAGTACTTTTGAAATGCAGGTCACATTATGCACAAATCCCACTGTGGAATTCAGTGGGAAGTCAGTGGAAACAGTAGACAGAAAGAAAACCAGGCCACTCAGTTCCTTGAGGTTATCATTCTGTAACCTAGAAATATGTTTTGCTGTGGGGGTGATACCACAAGAGGTTCTTCAAGTATGAATAAAGAACAGGAAAATACTTCACACTGACACTGCGTGTGTTGCTGACTCTGAGAAGTGTTACTGATTTCATAGAAATAATTGAGTGCTCACTAGTAAACAAATCATAGTCCCACGTGTTTACTAGGTAATAACTGTCTTTCTTCTGAGTCTTAAGTAGGAATATCTATGGATGAAACTTTATTTGTAAGATCTGACGAATGATGAAGGATGGATGGTTCACTAACTGTAACTTACATTCTCATAATTTCTTTGCTAATGCCTGGCTTACCAAACAAAGACGTTGACAAGATCTATAATCACTCAAGGAAACAAAATCTATATTCCTCATACTGTAATTAGCTTAATATACATCAGGCTGTACATTTGCATTTTACTGAAAAACTAATAAAAAACAACTTCAGCATTAACAGCACCAGACACTTGCCTCACAATAAGAAAAGGCCTATACCATAATTTACGCTACTGGAACCACAATCAGTAAACCAACAAGGATGCAAAGCAAAATATTTTTTAGACATTAGTGCACACTGCAAGCACTTGGTATATTCATCACAGAGAAGTCTATGATTCATTGCCCTGGTTTTGACAGCTATCCTCTAATTACATTGCTGGCTAGAGGTTAAAACTCACTATGCATAATAAAAACATGCCATGAAGAAACTCTTTGTAAAATTCAGTAAACTACTGGGGGGAGTTTTTCAGTATAATGAAGTTAATATATGAAAGAGAGCTGCCAAAAAATATCTTCTTTAGAAAGTGAAATCAAATTTACAGATCTTTTAATCTTAAACTAAATTCCAACATGTCTTTGTTAGCAATTTCTCATCAACACTATAACCCAATTCCAGTGACTTTTCATTCATACGCCCATTCATACTGCAATAGCATGCAAAAAACTGAAAACTACGGGAGGTCCGCTCCAACTATCCTCTGACTTGACTGAATTTTGAGTGGCGCTCTACATCATAAACTCCCAGAAAAGTTTCTAGACTTGATTCTCTTTGTAAAACCGAAACTTATTTCAATATTCACAAGAACACTAGTAACCAAAAGGAGTAGAAGGACAGAATTATGAACACGTGAATTTACACTCCGGGACAGAGCTGTCCACAATAATTTTAGGTTTGCAAGACAAGTTTGCGTTCCTTCCAAAAAAACCCCTAAACTCTAATATACTATTTTTCGAGTGACCAAAGAGATCTGCAACTCAAATAAAACACATAAATGCTAGTTAACATAGTGACTGAAGGTGTCCTCTTTAAAACCTTCCGCTGTCTCACATAGGTTTTCACGTCTATCAGTTAGCTGGCCAAACACCTCATGCTGAGATAAAGAACACATTAGAAGAAAAGACATCTGGCTGAGGCTGGGGTTTTCCCATGTCAGGTGCAGCCCACATGTGCTGCCTGCACACAGCGTGTAACAGAGCACTGAACCCAGTCCCACAGGCTGCAGGAGGGAACAGACCAATGTTCTAAATGCCGGTTTAATCCCAGAGAGGTTGTTATTTTTGATTTGTACTGACTCCATGTTAAAAGAGAAAAAGGCATAGTTTGGAACATCCATGGCTCACAAAACCAAGTTTTTTTTCAAACTAGAGAGAGCTGTAAATCATTACCGTATAATATTTACAGTGACTGCTTATTTACTGACAACTCTATCGCATTTCTCATTGCTGTATCTGAGACATTACCCTTTTATAACATGTTCCCATACATTGCCAGGGCAATTCCAAGATCTATATACACTGTGTCACCTAAATAGCAAGAGATAGCATTTCATGTTATAAAGAAAAGACAAGATGAACATACAACATAAAATGCAGGAAAACAATATTAACAATATTAAAGGTGGGATATAAAGTAACAAAGAGAACATTTATCAGACAAAGAAAATATAGAGCAACAGATCATCACCAGTACCCTTAAAAGAAATCTACAGAAAACACAGTCTGCAAAATCTTTAGGCAATCTCATGTTCTTCACATTACTTCAATACCAAGAATTTTATGCCTGTCTTTTTCATGGGAATTTATTACTCCAGTGACATTAATAGTTCTAAATACGCCTTCTCAGTTAAATGAGTTAACTACAAGCGAGATGATTGGGCTTAAGTTCATAGAAATTAAAACTAGTTCTGAAAGGAGACTGAAGTACAGAACAGATTTCAAGTTGGAACTCATAGTGAAGACCACAGCTGGCGGAGCAAAAAGACTAGGGTAAGAGCCGAGGAAAGAGAAAAATGGAGAACTGGAGATCAGGTACTGATCTGAGATAAGATGGCAGGGCAGGGAGACCAAGCGGAGAGAGAAATCTAGAGAAAAAAGGGGCTGAATTCTACCGAGGCCCAAGTCTAGGTTTTGGTGACTATGCAAGTAAAATTATACAACATTTAGCAATAATCTGTTGATTCAAAAAGTATTTTTAGTTTTTAAATTACTTCTTAGTATTCTTATTGAGTACTATTTTTAAAACTTCATGAGTTGCAAATCAGTGTTTTCCTTACAAAATCTGAACCCCAAACCTGTCAGGACTCTGAGGGATCTCGGTCCAATCTTACAGTTCAGACTAAAACAAAGACATTAGCATTCTACAATAAAGATTTTAAAGTAATTTTTGTTGACAGCTTGCATTTAATTTTTTCCAGTTTCCTAATGAAGTAACAACATATGTTACATAGCTTCACTATTAAATGTGTTTAAAGAAGGGGAGTGGAGCTACTATATCTCAGGTAAAAAACAATGCCTTTGGCTTTGCTTAACCTGAACTATAACCCCGTATATTATACCAGCATTTTCAGGTAACAATGAAGAAACCATCAAAGAGCATAACCTAAAACTTTCCTCTGCTATGGTTCAGTATAATGGAAGCAGTAAATGCCAGCTGGTCTTTTGATTGTCTCCTAATCCTGAGAATTTACAAAGAGCAGCACCTTTCAGAATTGAATTTTTGAAGACTTACTTTTCCATCTCAGTACACACACAGTAGACAGCATCCATTTTAAAGTACACTGTTGGAAATTATTACCTCTGTAAAAATAATCTGCTCAGCATTCCAACTGCTTTGCACTTGTTTCACTATTCCACATGCTTTTCTTGCTCCACACACCACCTTATAGCCAAGCTGGTTACTTCTTAAGAGGTTTTGCAGGGCACTAACTTGTGTACTTTGTCTTTCACCTTTGAATTTAGAATTGCAGTCTCTTTTGAATACCAACCAACCACATGTACACTTAGTGCACATTGCTATCTTTGCTCTGGAAAATGATCAAAGCGCATACAGGCCATGCAGCTAGCCATTTGTATCTGGATATCAACATATATACAATGGTGGGTTTGGGTTTGGTTTTGTTGTTCAGAAAGAAAACAAGCCCCGTCACTTAAGAGGATATGAATGGACAGAGCAAAGATCTTCTAGCCTGTGTCACTACTTCCTCTATCCACCTACATAGTTTCAGCTTCCAAAAGTTTCTTTGTCCTACTTTCATCAATTATTTTATGGGAAATTAACTGTATTTTTATATTTTAAGGATGACTATACATGCTACACGTTCAGGTACAGCGCTACGTGCAAGGTACGGCACCGAAGCAGGCACGCAGCTGTTGAGCTGGATCAGGCTGGTACACGGCAGCCCCTCGCCCCTGCGCATACAGACGGGCACACGGCATTAACGACAGTAAAACGGACAGTGTGTTGGCTTCGCAAACACCGCCGACGCGACGGACTGCGGGCAAACTTTCGGCAAAGCCCCGGCAGGAGCCCACCGAGGCGTTCGTCCGTCCGTGCGCC
>NW_009608990.1:0-2073 GCF_000690535.1 Cariama cristata
GCCGCTCTTGGGAAGGTCCTCCGTCGCGGACCTCCGCTCCAGAGTCCTTTGCCTCAGGGGCTTCCAAATAAGCAGGTTGCAATGCACATTACCTTCTTCCCCGACTCCTCCTGCAATAGTTGTCATTAGAGCACTTCTCTAGTGATGTGGGGACCTCAAGTTCAGTTTTCTCCTCAGTCTTTTAGCTTCTATCCTCAAACAAATATGCATGAAGAGATGGCTAAACAGTTCTATCTCTGTCACATCACAGACATGTAAAATGTAAGAAACACCAGCCTAAAACCCTCTGTGATATAATCAAGTTTCACCTCTGTAAAGATCCTAGTACAGCAACATAAATAAAGATCTTCCAGAAATTAAGATATAGATACAGTCTAAAGTGACAAAAGAGTAAGGGAGAGCTGTTCAATATGCATGGCTGTTGTCTGAGGTCAAAGTCTCCCAGGACTAGCATGCTATTAAATATGTTCCTCAAGTACTTGGCCTTTGCAACTTTGAATGGTTATTTTAGCCAAGGTCTGACATCAATCCAGATCTGTGCACTGCCTTTCAACACATCTGGCCAATTCTGATATTCTCTTATAAATTTTAAAAATGCTTGAAATCCATTCCTCCAACATCCCAGGTATCTCAGTTTACTGCCTTATGAATGTGTGTTTTCAGAATTTAAGAAATCGATTTATTATCTAATCTTGCATCATCCTGCTAGATGCATGCTGCTATCAACAGTGAGCCTGTAATTATGTTTCCCTTTGATGCAAGTATTCATCATCTGGCTCAGATTATGACCAAGGCTGAGACTTTGAAAACCAAGGGCTAACATAAGAACATCCAAACCAGATCAGGCCCCAGGATGTAAATCCTGTCTCCCACAGAAACCTTTGCTGGGAAAAGAGCATGAAAACAAGGCAACCATATAATGAAGCTTCCCCAGAACACTCTCCCAGTCTCTGAGGATTTGCAGAACAGGGAATTTTTGAGAATGAAGTTGCATCTTGGTGTTTAATTACCCTCAATGGATAAATTCATGGACAGAAAATCCAATTGCTTTTTTAATTTGTGCAAACTTTCAGTGTCCACTAATCCCAGTGACAAGACGCTCCATAATCTATATGTTGTGTGAGGAAATACCAACTTGTGTGTAACTTAATATATTGCTAAACATTATCATATTTTTCACCCTGTTACTTCATGCTGCTGAACACAAGCTGAATACCACGGGACTTACCACAAACTGAAGAGTTCACTAATTTCTGCGCTACATACGGCTCAAAGGGCTAAGCTGTGTGCTTGTGTCAGTATGAACAGTAGTTTACATTTGGCTTTGATAAAAACATTGGCTCACTTTCTATGATTATAGCAAAGGCAAAAGCTAAAAGTTCAGGAGAATAACAGCTCTAAGGTCAGTCAATTGCTGAATCTCCAGTACAAGGTTGAGCCAGATGCTTCGCATAGAGCAAAGGCTTTAGCCTTTGTAAAAATGTATTAGCCATCTTGCCTGTATTTAAGGTTAGGAAGAAGGAGGCCTAAGACACTCCATGCAGGTCTGTATTCTGCATGTTTCACAAGCCTAGAACAAGGTGCGCAGGTATCAGCAAACAGGTGCCCAGGGCTGAAGTTTGGTTTTGGTGGGGGATTTTTTTTTTTTTTTTTTAAATCAATAAGGGTAAGTCTATGCTTTGGTAAATAAAGGGTTGAAAAATGTGGTTTATTCATGGATCTTGCATGACCTTCCTCACTAGATTAAGGTCAAAAACGGGATAAGGCCAATAGGATAAGTCATCTCACTATGGATTAGGCTACAGAAGAAACTGAAGTTAGGAGCACATTTTAGGAACAGGAAAGAAGAGAACATTTTTCCTAGCTTGATGATCTTGCAAGATCAAGGCATAGTTTATTGCTAGAATTTTCCTATCGGAAAATGAAAGAATGAGAGCTGGTATATGCCACTATTTTCTGCTGCCATTTAGTTCTAATGCATATATTGCTTATCAAGATAAAATCAGTTTAGGACAAAGCTTGCATATGGACACTGGGTGTCATTCATTTGGAGTAGGCTTTATACTATGGGCA
>NW_009608990.1:2097-14515 GCF_000690535.1 Cariama cristata
AGGTCAAGGTCGTCAGGTTATTTCCAATACCCATACAGCTCTCAGGGCAGAGATACAGTCTGACATCATCACAAAAATCAGTTTACCTTTGGCAGCACTACAGGATTTGGTCACCTACAATTTTTGGTGAGGATTAGGGCTTACAGACAGAGGAAACAAGATGGACTAGTGTACTTGGCCCATAAGACTTGCACAAAGGCTTATATCAGAGTCTCCCACACCTCAGGTAAGGGCATCAACTGGATTAGTGGTTTGCCCAAGGGCACAGTCTCTCTCAGTTTGCTTGCCCTGCAGATAGAGCAAAACATAGTCACACCCTGAAGAAAGAGAGTTCAAAAAAGTTGATTTTAAATAAATAATATAAAATAATAGCAGGCTTTTTGAAAACCTAAGTTTACTGGAATAGAAAGGCTACTTATGATTCAGTTTTATTCTTTCCCTCTTATCTACTAAAATTTAGAGTCATACAGTTAGAGGCAGACAGGAAAGAAGTATCAAGGGACAGCGATCAAGATTCATCTCCTGGATGAAGCAGGAACCAAATTCAGGAGAAAACCAAAGTCAACACAGAAGACAAGAATTTGTAGTAGACCTTGACACAAGCCTCAGTAAGTGAAAGCTCTAGCCATTTACACAGAACCAGTTATATGAAACCGCTTTTGCCCAGGGCTCATGCTACCAAAAAGCTCACCTCAGCACACACCACACCCTTCAAAAGGCTCAGCTGTTTCATGGAGTTGAAAGCATCTCTGAGAGATTCTTCTCAAGCTTATTGCTTGGGTAGCAATACAAATCAGCTGTGTTAGCAACAGCCTCTTCACCCTGCTGATGACTGAGGAGAGGTTAAAGCCTCCACTGAAGGAAAGCTAGTATCTCTCCAAGTTCGGTGGCATGTTTGTTTTAGTGAGCTGACTGTGCTGCATGTTAGCAGCTAATACCTAAAGGCTGTGTATCTCCATAGACCTATGTTACCTTTTACCGCGGTAACCTGGCACCTGCTGCTGAGTGTGCCGCTGACAGCGAGCCTGGGCAGTCATAGAAGTCATAGAGCTGCTCTCTTCCCTGCGTTCTCTTCTACCGAGCTATTAGCCACTCTGAGAAGCAAAGCTGCTTCTCTTTTTAGTGGTTAAGAATGACATTGTTTTTCAAAGCTGAAAGTATGAACTGAATGCCTGATTCCATTAACGTTTGCATGCAGCTCGTGTGGGTGGACTTTGACAGCTCAATGCTCCATACTGACTCTCCCCTTGGAAAGTGCACAGGGAGTAACAGGGTGCTACAGAGCGTCAGATAACCGCTGCTCTTTTGCAGCAAACCACTTTTATTGGATTTGATAATGGGAAGAATACAAATAGCCCCTATAACAAAAGCAGAAAAACAGTCTGAATCTGTGCTGTATTTTTTATCAGACAAATGAATTCCCTAGAAACTTCATTTCAAAGCAATACTAAATTATCTTCTCTAATAAGCAAAAAATTGAATGAGTTCATACTGGCAAGATGACATGTATTTTACTGAAAAGAAGTGCATTAGTACGTACAAATCAATTCCTTGTAAGATGCAGGCCCTGAACAAACAGCTCGTTAGATGTTCACAGCAATCAATGTACTGTTTTGTTAGCACCGGACCAGGCATCTGAAGCCTAGCTTGCAGCCTCCCCTCTGTTCTTATTAAAATACAGTCACACTCAAGTGTAAGAACTGGTTCCCCATTTGAGTGTGGGGTCTGTGAGAATATTTGTACATTTATTGCACTTTTCTGTGTTCCTCTGGTTTTCTATATGTTGCTTGTCAGCACATGAGATGCACAGGTGACAATCCTGTGTCTATACAAGACAGGAGGAGTCTAATTGGAGAGTCCAGAGTTGAATGGTCCTTGAGGCTATTTGCTGAGGAAAGCAGAATTTTAGAGACTATAGAAGCAATGTCCAACAGACAGTAGCTTTTAAAAATTAATCCCTCCTTCCACTCTCTCCCCTGTCTGAAAAGAATTTCCAAAGATGGCATTCAGATCAGAGATGGCATTCAGACGCAAGAATTTTTCTGCAGAAAACTCTTCTTTCTTTCCTTTCTTAGTCCCACGCTTGAGACCTAATTAACGATTTTATCCCATTTCTTTTTTCTTTAAAGTACTTATAACAACTTTGAAATGAAAACTCCCTTTCAAATTGAAAAGCGTAAACATTTCATTAAAAAACAATGCTCTTTAAACATAACATTCCAACATAGAAAACAATGCCCTACTTTTTTGGTCAAAACTGTATGTCAAATATTGACAGACTCTGTCCTGAACAAGTAAATTCTGCCCTTTCATTTTTAATGAAATTCACATTAACCAAAATAAATTCAGCCAATTGTGCCCAACACACAGATTTCCTGGTATGGTGAGTCATTGAAAAAACAGATTCAGATTTGCTCATCTTTTTAACTATAACACACAGAGCCAATGGTTTTAATGTCTGCTACGTTGAGCTTTAGCTAGGAATGTGGTATTTCGCTAGCACATAAATGAGCACAAAACTTCAAGCATATGAGGAGTGTCAATGACTTTTTAAAAAAGAAATAAATGTTTGTTGGGTTTTTGGCTGCTTCTTTTTAAGAATGATTAAAGGCTATAATTTCCTTTTAATGTTCCATAATTGGTTATTTAACTCCCACGGACACTAATGGGAACAGCCTGCTTAATCACTGCATGCAAAGATGAATATATTTGAACATGTGGTGAGTGGAAGCTGCCTTGCCTATTGAGTTTAACGATAAACAGAAAAAGGATCCGAAATCTATTGTTCTGCTGACATTGTTTTACTAATCTCTCTAACAATGTGAATTTTTAAAGTTTTAGCTGCTAGAATGTATTTTCAAAAGAAGACTTTTAAGTACCCTGTCCTATGCAAGAATATTAAGACACACAAAATCTGATTGATTTTCTATGACCCCAAGTTTACAAGTTTATGGCAGAACCAAGAACAGAACACAGGTTTCTGCCTCCTACTTCCATGCTGCAGTGTCCCCTCTGCAATTAGTTACAACTGATCCTTCTGTGCTTTCCAGCAAAACGCACAATTAGGGGCTGACTCAAGTACACTGAAGTCAATGGAATTCTATTTAGCTCAGTGGCTTTTGGACCACTTCATATAGATTTCATGTAGCTACGTCTCTTTCATAAATTGTTGATTTACAGCTACAAAGACTGCCTACATACATGCCATTGGGGGAGGTATAACTGTGTGCATACTCCTGAGGTTTTTTTTTCTCTTTGTAGTGATCCTAACTAGGAGACCATTGTATATTGAGGAATTAGTGATCCACAATACAGCTAACCTAAGCAGGCCCAACCTGGTCTGTGCTGAGCTGTGCTGTGGGAACAGTTTAGCCTTCAGCTCTGTGTTGGGCAGCACAATTTCCTTGGTCACAGGATAACCTCAGCCACCTCGTTGTAACAGAGGAGCCTACGGGCAGCTCCCACTTGGTACTGGCAGTTACACTACCTGTGTGCTTCATCTTTATCTAAAAGTGCAGCAAAAAGTTCTTATGTCAACTTTTCTTTTGTTTGACAGTAGAAATGATGAATAGAATTCTTTTCTTGTAAGAAAATCATATAACAGCTCGGATGATCCAAATGGAGGAGCTTCTCTTTGCAGACAGGATATGCACAGCATGCGATGGAAAAATCCATCCAGGGTCTGTCCAATGCTGTACAAACACGGGGTTTCCAGCATCTCATAAGATTTACTATCTATATTCCTCTTTTGATTGTATCTTATTAAAACATCTGTTTTATTAAGCCAATTGTTGTTGGGTCTTTCTTTTGGAGATCCAGAAAGAACCCTGCTGACTGTTTTTCTCTTTCTCACCTCACAAAAAGTAACAATAGGAAATCTTGGGGTTCGGTATCAATAATTTGGATCAGTAACCTACTTCATTTCCCTGCAGATGTTGTACAAGTTGCACAACTACTAACCTGATTTACAGTGTCATTTCTTGTAAAGACTTTGACCGCCATTTTGCATCAAGGACTTTTGCTTAAGGTTTTCCACTGATTGTAGAGATAATATGATCTGCTCAAATTACTTGTGCAGTCCTAGAAATCTCTGCCACAGGTTTCTATTTCTTGCTGTGTTGCCAAACTACTGCATATGCTTTAACTTATTTCTGCCTTAGATAAATTCTTTTTTTTCACTGAAAAATAAGTATACCATCAAGACCACGTCTTAAACTAATGATACAAAAGGTTAAACCCTTAATTGAAGTTATGCGCACTAGCAATAATCTCCTGCCAAACATAATACTGAGGATAAACCACTGTCCCAGCTCAATTCACAGTAGAATGGGTGTATAAAGGGGTAGTATCACAAAGATGCTGTATCTCAGGTAAAATATTCACAAGTCACAATTCACACCTCTAACACAAGCATTTTCACAATGACCCATTCTCCATATACTCATCTACTTCTACCTCCTTAAAGATCTCAGTTTCTTTTTTCTAATTTTGGTTCTTTTTATTTAGTTATTTTAGCTTTTCCCTGGTTTTGATCTGTTATATTTGAGATAGGTCTAACCTAACAAGAAAGCATCTTTAAAGTGTCCTGTCTAGTTGTGGGGTTTTATTGTTCCTTTTTTTCCAAGTTAATTTGTCAATTGTCATGTAATAAGTCATGGCAATTATTTAGTTTCATTAAATGTGTTGGTTTTTCTTACACAAATACACTTCTTTGTTTCACCTTTTCTTCTTACTGAGGAGAAACCTGAGGGGTAAATTAAATGGGAAAAATTGATTCTGACAGGATTAGGTCTGTACAGTCCTCAGCCCCACGAAACTGAGTTGGTGTCATGAATTCAAATACTTGCAGACAGAAACACAGCTTCTTCATGAAACATACTTGGAGATCAGTGTGGGATCATCTGCTATCAGAGCAGGCGCTCAAAAGCTGTTTTCATTTGTGTTACCTTGTTTCTGCTGTTGGATGTCTTCTTCTCAGTAGCCTGTTACATTCTGTGCTTCATGCTCTTAGTAGGTCATGAAGTCAATAGCAGGCAGCATCTTTCTTTTTCTTATCCAAATCCATCTTTTGTGGTCCTCTGAAATTCTGACCCATTGTTTCAAAGACAAAATGCAAATAAGCTAATCGTGGTGAGGGTTCACCAAAACACAGCGATATGAGGAGGAAGAGGCTAAGTGGTATCTAATTGCACTCTTCTGCTACCTAAGGACAAATTACAGTCACACTGTTCTCAGGATTGCACCGCAAAATAAGAGGCAAGTTTGGTTTATAATCTGGTTATACACACTAGCTGCAGCAAGGGAAATTTGCATTAGATATAAGGAACATTTTTTTTACTGCAGAGGTGGTCAAGCACTGGAATAAGCCGAGCCCAGACAGACTACAGAATCTTCATCCTTGGAGCCATTCAAAACTCAGCTGCACAGGACCCATAGCAACTTGATCTAACTCCAAAATTGGCCCTGTTCTGCGGTGCATAGACCAGATGACCTCCAGAGGTCTCTTCCAACCTAAATCGTTCTATGATGTTGTTTGACTTCAATTTTCTGAGTTTTCCAATGCACTTTAACATTTGGTTGCCCAAGCAATGGGCTAAACACATCACTATCAGTTCGGTAAAGAAGCACACAAACTTTACTAATCCAGGAAAAGTTCTGGATCCCTTCACTATCTTTTACAGCTTCTGAAAACTAAAGCCCAAATAACCAACTGATTGCCTCCTGTCTGCAAGCTAAAATTTTGAAAAATTAACTAGAACTGTCATGCTGCTATATCCCTTTAAGTCAAACTTCATTTACAAACCTAGTGACCCACTACTTTAGTAAATGGGTACATAAATGTTACAGCATCACAGGTGACACTGAGAAAACCTGTGACACCAAAACTGTATTACAAACCAAATTCTTGACCAACAGTCTAACTGACATTGACACATCGGTAGGAGAATTTGCTCTTAGGATTTTGTCATTCAGCCTCTAAACACCTCTATGTGCCTCTAACAGACATGATGCAGGACCTCTGCAGAGCTGCAGAAATAGAAAATAAGGCTGGAAAGGAGTCTGGGAGACTATTTAACCCACTTCCCTCTCAAGGCATGTTCAGTCATTGCTACATCATTCTTAATAGATTTCTGCTGAAACTATTCTTTTGGATTTCTAATGATGGAGACTCTACAGTAGTTTCAGGCAGTCTATTTCAATGTTTCACTACTATTAGTCTATTGTTTTCTTAATTTCCTCTGCTGATATTTAAGACGACTATTTCTGTCCTGTAAACTATGGACATGAAGAAGTCATCACTTCTTCTTCCCAGGAATCACTTTTTATGTAAAGACTACTAAGTACGCCTTTGACCAATAAAGTTGGAGATGTGAAAATACAAAACAAGACGTACGGACTTGTGTACTTTACTAAACTGAGAAAGGCTCTGACAAAATTCTGCAGTTTTCCAACTTTTCTCCAATCCAAAATGAAAATAAATCTTGAAAACACAAAATTTCATTTGAAATGACATTCAAGTTCCCACCGATCCCTATCAAGCATAGTGTAACAAAGACACAATCCTAAATAATAAGATCCCCATGCAAGTCCAAAAATTATGCATAACTATTCCCTTGACCATCTAAATGCATAACAGAACAACGAGCTATGCTTTGCATGCATGTCAACTCCGCTGTACTGAAAATTTCCAGTATAATACTGACCATGACACAACTACAGTAAGGGCCTAACAGATACATTCTGATAAAGAAACTGTAATATTCAAAGGTAGGAAGACGACAAATAAGCCTAAATATAGTACATCAGACATTTGTTGAGTTTCAAAGTGAGAAAATAGAGAATGCATAAAAGTGAAGTTTGAAATACAGGAAATTTGAGTTCCTCTCTCCTTCCTCTGTAAGAATTTATACCCACCAATAACATGAGGAAACAAAAGGTATCTGCTAGTATCAGAATGATCTGAATCTGTCTTATTACAAAGCCTATGTGAAAGTAACTGGGTCACTGATTAGTAACAATGATGAGTCATGCTCCCTAACAGCACTAAATTCATTTTCTGCTGGCAACACATTCATATTTGCTGGAAATTTCACATCCTGCCATTGAAGCAAATAGGCATTAACTTCCCAAAGAGGCATGGATATTAAGGTCACAGTGTTGGGCACTGCTACTCCAGCTAAAAATGAAAAATGGACAGCCCTGAGGAAAAAATTAACCCTAACTTGTTCTCAAAGCTGTAAAAACTACAACAGATACTGACACAGCTTCAACTACTACTGATATAGATAAAATGCAAGTTTAGAGATGCTAGGAAGAATATTCTAAGTCCGTGCTTATTGTCAGCTTGCCATGGAAATACCCTCCTGGCTTGGGTCGGAGGGAGATGCAGAAAGCAGACACGCTTCCAGCTTATTCCTGGGGAATGCCAGCTACTGGTGGAAAATAAAGTACTGAGCAAATGCATCCAATGCCAGAAACACTGCTTTCCTGGCACTTCAGTATCACTCTGGCTAGAAATATTGTGGTAGATTAGCAAGATTATATATCTGGACATTATCAGTGCAAATGAAAGAGCTGACAGGCCAGGGGGAAAAGGATCTTTTCCAAGGATTAAGGAAGAAGGAACTAAGAATGAGAAATAAGCCACAGCCTGGGTACCTCTGATTTTTGCAATGTCCTTGTCACCAATACATTGTTAAGAGATATTTTTTGGAAGTCTGTCCATCTCTTACTGAGTGCAACAAAAAAACATTCAGTCCTCTGTAATGTACTTGCAGCCAAGAGACAAAACTGTGATGACATCCTTTGCTGCTGGCAACATTAAGTGAAACTGCCTAAGTGAAATAGTGATGCATCAAGTAGCCAGGATGGGAAGGATACGAATGCCAAATACGTTGCATTGCTGAACTGGTAATACAGGGGACTATTAATAATAGATGAAACTGCTGAATTTATCCAGAAAGAGCAAAAGGAAATAAAACTATTTGTAGTGCCTATAATATATTTCATTATGATGTTTATGAATGCTAATAGAGTTCTGGTGTAACTTTAGGGCAATTGCCTATGGGATAACTATTTCTGGTACCTTACTGCAGTCTAATTACCCAAGTCCATTAGTTAAATCATATTTCAAATCCTTCATCTATATTAATTGAGATCACGAGTCTTACTTCTTGACAAATGGCTATTAAAACAACAAAGCTAGACGTAGAGGGGATCTCAGGCTCATGGTATTTGGATGAATTCACACAGAGTGTGACATGGCAATTGTGACATCACCTGAAGGGCAGAACACGGTGCAGATCCAAATCATCATGGCCTGGCCCCTATCACCTCCCTGATACAGCATTCTTGTTTACACGTAAGCACAACAGGACTTCATTAAGCAGCAAATCACACTTGAAGTGGATGGAAGCCTGTTTATTGATAACTGAACAGATGAAAATGCAGCTCACCAAGCACTGAGGGGATAGCAGTTTGCTTGCTTTGTGCTATTAAGGAAGTAGTACATCACCTTTAAGCTGTAGCCATGCCTTTACAAATGCCTTAAAACCAGGCTGGGGTAACTATAGCCAGCTGTTGGTACCGATACCTACCTACACCAAAACTTGCTACCCCACAAGCCTGATTTTGCACAGGACTGAATTCTACTGAATATTTCTTTAGTGAAGAAAATAAAATGTATAATCAGTAAGTGGTAAGTAACACGGCGTACTATGAGGTTGATGCCTTTCCACTGGCACAGATCAAGTAAGTGTTTTTTCTCTACATGTGGGAACAAGAAGAATTACTTTAAAATATGAGTTGCATCATATGCATGGGGACATCTACAGAACATTAAACAAAATTAAGGGAATCAGTATGCAAACAAAACCCTGACTGGCAAAGGATATAAGGTTAATAGGAAATAATCATAGCAGAATTCCATTTTCCCCATTCATTTAACTAGGATCAGCTCTGTCTGACAGCAGAATTTGATTTACCAGTTGATAAAGGCATGTATACATTCTCTCAGACAGTCTAAAAATCATTCCTCTCTTCCTGGCCAAGGAAGATTTTTCTCTGTCAAATGCCAATTGCTCACAGAGAGAGAACAGTTGACAACAACCTATAAATACTAAATGGGGCTATTAGCAAGTAAATGTTCTGTCAGAAATCTGCAAAACTACCAGTGACTAGTTTCTTTTATGTAAGTGAAAGTTTCCAACTATGTTATGCTTTCATACACTTCACTGAAATGTGCAACAATTGCCCTTTGGTTCGCTAGGGAGCAAAGCTTAAGTAAAAGCTTTGGTACCAGACAGCTTGTGGCATACTGAGAAAGAGTTACCCTGTGTGTGAAATCCTAGGACTAAAACTAAGTATCTTTAAAAGGAATAAACAGAGGAAGAAACTTTATTTACAGTACATTATTTGGTAAAAGACACAAAGATTTAGCTTTGAGTCCAAATTCAGGCAAAGACCCACTGTAAGTGTGCTTACTACCTTACTTAATTGTATTTCAAAGAAGATATTAGCTGAGAAGCTCTTCTGCATCTTCTGAACAAACAGGCTATGCAGCCAGCTGGAGTCTACCCCCTCTCTATGTGGTTGCCCAAGTCTATTTGCAAGCTGAATTTGGCCTGTTCTGGGAAAAATGTCTTCTGTCTGTGGTGTGGGAAAAACGTTCTGTTTTTCTATCATTTCTGTAGATATACTCACCCACATATGCTAGAATCATGGGACACTGCATGATTCAAACAGCTCTCTATTTCAAAAATCACTGAAGGAAGTCTTATGGAAATGAAAACAATTATCACTGAAGAAATCAAATCACAGGAAACAAAAATAAAAATTTCAGAACACATCAGTATTGATATGCCTTGGAAAACGTTGCATTTTTCATTATTTTCTTGGGCTACTGTCATTCCTCTTTACCAATTCTAATCACTTTTGTCTCTTGCTCCAAGCATTAGATAAAGATCAGGAACAAAATATGTTTTCAGAAGTCTACAGTTCAGTATTACACAAAGACATTTTATAAAGAGTTCTTCATCTACTTTTACTTCATCCTGCCAAGATCCATTAATCAAGAGTGTTCTCCCTCCAGGACCGACTGCTTGGACAATGGAGCCGATGAAGTATAGCGCTTTTCTCTCTCCTGTGCTTGTTTTAAGATTTTCTTTCCCAGTGTGTGCATATATCTACACCGCCATAATACATATTTTGAAGTAAAGTGAAGCTCTTCTCCCAAGAGTTAATGTTCTTAAAAGAAAATCAACATAGCTCAGTAAAAAAAGAGAGTAACTCACAGGACAGGAAAAAAATCCTTTTTCAGGGAAAAAGAAAATGCTTGAAGTCTGGATTTGTAAAACCTGCTCTTCTGAGAGTGCTGACCACCTAGTGCACACTTGGATTTGCTGTCTGCAAGGGTCTCCAGACAGCACTAGTACAGTCTTCCAACAGTAAGTCCCCAAAGTGCAGAGTTATGGACTGATGGTTCATGCTTTTAGGAACAGAATTTTCTTAAGAATTGCAGTCATCATACCTTGGCAAAGCAGCAGTAATAAAGGAGCAGCAGAAGAGAGTAAAGGTGGTTATTATGGGACTTAACTGAGAATCTCAAAATTTGCCAGGAGGTAATACACTACAAAAGCTACTTCAAATACAGTACACAAGCGTACATGCTGCAAACTCACTGAGCTGCTGTAAAATTACTTTACATTACAGAAGTTAAAGAATATAGTAATTATTCATGAAAGCATAAATGAATTCTCCAAAGTTTTCCTGGTGATTGAGATTTTTGTTTTCTTCTTTGTGACTCTTGACTGACTACCTCTTTTATATTCCACAGCACAATCAGACAGCAGTAATTACCAACAAGCTTGATCCTGCCCAAACTGAAGTGAATGGAAAACTGCCAAGTGGGCTCAAAGGGAAGTGAAAATGAGTCCCCAAATTAGGGAATAATAATAATCACTGTGGTAATAAGCTAAGGCTTACATGTTCCTGTCACTTTCGCCTTGTGTGGCTTTACTTATTTGCTTTAGGGAGATAATGATATGGGGGCATGTAAAAGGAGTATTTTGCTCATACATAGTAGACATGCAGCTGCCATTTGTGTTTCCGAACTGACATAAATAGAGAGGTCATCTCATAAGCAGTATAAATTGCAAAATCTCCTCTGTGGAGCTACTGATTTATAGGGATTACCTGGCCTGGAATTTGTACTTCCAACATTGACAAAGGCTTGATGCTTCCCTGTGGGTAAACGGCCAGTCCACTGTTACCCCGAGAATATATGCTCAACCTCAGACAAATAATAGACAAGTTATTAAGTTGTTCTGGCTTGTCTTACCTGATGTCCATTTGAATAGCTCGCGCTCTTTAGAAAGCTGCCATTACTGCTTCCAGATTTGTTATTTCAAACTGCAGATTTATAAAAAACTGTTATAAAAGAGTTTACCACATGTGAAACATTGGCTGAATTAAGTGAAGATTATGCACATCCAATGATTGGTTTTGAGCAAGTTTTGTTTTCCGTTAATGACAAAGGGGTCGTACCGAAGGCTGCAAGTCCCAAACTGCTTACAGTCTCTAGGAAACTCTAACAGCAATGAAGGCAAAGCCCATCAATGGCCACATATTTTAAGGCAGATGATGATCCAGTGGCCAAATCATGAGAGCAGAGGTAGGCCCCATTTCCCTCTCTTAAATGACGCTTCAGCTTTGACAGACTTCAGCAGCATCTCCAGCTCATTCAGGGGTCACCGTGTCCCGCTCTTTCTCCCCAGCATTGGGTCAGCTGTCTTGCAAAATGTTGCAAGAAGTCTTAGCTCTTTCCTGGCTGCTCATGTGTTTGGTTTCTGGAATAGATCTGCCTTCTGTGATAAAAGTGGCTCTCTGACATCATTGTCACGATGCACTTAAAATACCGTCTAAATCCACTGCCAGTTTTGGAAAGAGAAGTCTCAGAAATACTGCGTTCCTGCAAGTTTTGTGAAAAAGAGCAGTCAGACACAGCAGCAAGGCTTTCTTAGTGCTCCCACAGAGGGAAAGGCTGAGGTGGGCACAGCCGCCTCTGCCTCAGGAGGCTGCAGGCAGGAGCGAGCTCTCCCAGAGGCACAAGATGGCCGTCCAGGGCATTGCCACACCACCGTCCCCGCTGCCCCAGCCAAACGCGCAGCGGAAAGGGGGCAGAAAGTCTACTAGACGTGGCAGAAAGCGAAGATCATTTGAGGATCCTATGGGCCATAGGAAAGCGCCGCACATACGGTGTAGGGCCTGAGCCATAGAAACATAGGCAGGCAACTGAGACTACCCCGCCAGCGACAGCGTATGAGGAGGCAACCGGGAGAGCCGTTGAGAGTTGGCGGGGGGTCGCTGGAAGCGTTACTTCACGGAGCTCCACAGAACGGGCTCGGAAGGGAGCCAGCCT
>NW_009608991.1:0-16482 GCF_000690535.1 Cariama cristata
TACCTGAAAGGAGGTTTTAGTGAGGTGGGTGTTGGTCTGTTCCCAAGAAACAACCGATAGGACAAGAGGAAACAGCCTCAAATTGTGCCAGGGGAGGTTCAGGTTGGATGTTAGGAAAAACACTGAAAGGATAATCAAGCACTGGAATAGGCTGCCCAGGGAACTGGTTGAGGTATCCCGGTAGGTATTTAAAAGACATGTAGATGTGATGTTTAGGGACATGATTTAGTGATGGACTTGGCAGTATTACGTTTATGGTTGGACTCAATGATCTTAAAGGTCTTTTCCAACCTAAATGATTCTATGAGAACTGGGTAATCCAGCCTTCTAAAAACTCCTCTGAAATGTTAAGATTCATTTTTGTGAAACACTTGATCACCTCTGAAACATGACTTCATCTCACAGATTTTACAGATTGCAACAGTCTTTACAGATCATCTTGTTCCACCTCTGCTCCCTGGAGCAATGAATGATTTTTTTCCTGTGTTTGCAGTTCTATGTCAAAGTTTCCAAATTAGTAAGACTGCCACCATTTACATCAAAGTTTATCTATCATTTTAACTGATACACCCATCAGCATTTCTTCCTCCGATACTGTTTTTTTCCAATTATTTCTTTACCAAAACTAATTCTGAAATAATATCAGCTGAACATTGAAATGCGGAAAAAATTGAAGAGAAGTAAATTCTATAGAAAACATTAATATAGACAGATAGGTAGAAATCTTGCATACAGTCAGTTCCTTGGAGCTGTAGCTGTTCTGCGTATCTTCCAATTTTCCTTCATAAAAATTGGAAGATGTTTGCCCCAATTAAAATAAGAAACTTTAAATCATTGAGCTAAGGCAGAAAAAAATGAATCTTGCACTTGATGCATCTTCTCCCCACTCTATCTTATTCATCTAGCTTAAAATCTTGGTGGTCTGCCACCAGATATTCCAGTGTACTATGACATTCTCTCTCCCTCTTAGTTTTATTCATTTGTAGATTGTGATTCACACTGTGAAGCTCTACACCGCTGTATTTCTGGCCTGAAATAGACTTCTAAAAGCATCTCAGTACCTAACACTTTTCTTCAACATTTTTGGAGTGTCTGAAAAATAGATTAATGTAAAGCACTACACGGAATCATGGCTTGCTCTATTTTTCATAGGGTTCAAGCTGTTAATGCTGTTCTCAAAGCTCTTGCACATTCTAGCACTTGTGTCTCCTTCACCTTCACAGAAAGAACAGGTCATCGGGAGCTTCAGCAGGCAAGAGTCTAGCAAAACGGCAAAATGAAATGGGGCAAAAATCCTATGAGACATCATAGTTGGTATTTATACCAGAATCCAGGAATAAGCTTGAAGCTTTTTTTTTTTTCCTTTTTTTTTTTTTTTTTTTCCCTAAACCTGAAAATAGTAACAAAGGAACCTAACATACACCAGTTCTTCTCTTGCTTAGGCAGCTTCTTAGACTTTGCTTTGTCAAAGAACTATGAAATTGCACCATCTACCTATTGTCACTGTGTAGAGCTGCAGAATATCACAGAAACACCACAGGATTTTAATTCAGACCATACTTGAATGGCATAAAGATTTTTATTTTATTCCCTCAGAACTCTCTTCTAGATTTCATCTAAGCTTAGGAGTATGAAAGCATATACACACAGCCTCAAGCTCCTCCTTTCTGTGTTCACTGCAGCCCAGTTCCAATCACAGCATTTTGCTAAAATGTCCCATCACCCTCCTTAATCATCCAGAAATATGGGCAATTGCTTTCTAGAGAGATTTGAGACCAGCACACCATCTTCTTCTATGTCTTTGCTTGTTCTGACACTGAAACCATACGTTATTCTTCCTACTCTTGCAGTACCGCCCCTCTGAGGTTTTCCATTTATTTCTCCAGCCTTTCCCCAACATATTCTGGTGAATTGCTTCTGCCCTCCCACTCTTCACAGAAATAAAAGCATTGTGCAAACCTCTCCTTCTTTGTTGTCCCTCTCTTTTCACCCCAGACCAATTATTTGATAGGTAAGATCAAGCATATGCAAGTTTAGTCAACTGTTTCCTAAAAATGGATGGAATGTGGTCCACTAATATCCTTACCTTCCCTTTTACTTCAGTGCAAGTCAGCCATTTCTAGATTTCCTTGAGTCTTTGTTCATCAGCTCTTCTAATGTGGCCTAGATAGCTCCTCTGTAGGTTTGTCTTGATGTCATTCTCTACCAAACTACTAAAGCTAAGTTAAGGAGGATGCAAGACAGACTGAGTATTGAAATATTAGGGTAACATTCCCTCCCTTGAGCCGTCCTGCAAAAATGCACAAGATTAGGCTTAGCACTTACACCACTGGAGCAGTAGCACTGAATCTTAACTACTGCCATCCAGAAGCAGCCAAATGCAGCAACCAAAGGCAGCTTCTGAGGGAGTAGTGTCATTAAGAATTGATCCTTGTGTTACAGAGGAAGAAAGTAAAGTGGTTCTTGATTGATGGAAGCCATCACACTGATGCATGGAAAAAAGGCCAAGGAATTGCTTGATAATGATTCCTGAGACACAAGAGAGACTTTTTTTTTAATGCTTAAAATTTTATTTTAATGTTTAAAATTTTTTCAATGTTTTACTTTTGTAGGCCAGTTATCAGCATCTCCTAACAGCCTACATTCTCCCAAGCTGCACCCAAGATTAGGAGTCAGAAGAAAACACCTACAAAGCAGCTCAGAGGAAGATTTCTATGCTTAAGTATCAAATATTTAACAATGATACCTAGCTTTTAAAAGATCAGAAGCAAGTACTGCAGACAACTAGGGATCCCCCTGGTTTTTGGCAGGAGCAAGGAAGTTTTCCATATTCTGTGGTCCTGACGATACAGCTCAATCTTCCCCGAGTGTTTTTATGTTGGAATAAAGAAGAAAAAAAAAAATATTTCAATAGCAAAATCACTGGGGCAAAAACCTCATAATCAGTCCCAAGGCTGTCAAGAACTTGAGAAGCTGGAACTAACCTCTGGCTAAAAAATGTAGTCTGATACTGACAGGAAAAAAAAAAATCAATAATCCAAACATTATTAAGTGTGTTCTTCTGAGGTTCCGTTTATTAGACACATGTTTTTGCCACTCTTAGTGTTCAGTGTAATCACCCATCACGGAAACTGATGTCCTAATTAACAGATCAAATCACTGAAAACCACTCATGCAAATAGTCAGTCCCCAGAAAGATTCATCAATAAAACTGTATTTGCCAAATGCTCAAACAACATGTGAAGAAATGTGCACTTTTACTGTTGGCTGCCAAGCTTTACATTGTCTTTAAAGTTATTAGCATTGTAATAAATGTACATTTTTCAATTTTAGATCTGCATTTTTCCCACAACAGCTTAACAACTTAGTTACATTTCTGTAATGTAGCTCCACTATAAAATTAGTCTTCCTCAAAGAGTTTTTTCTAGTTTTTTTTCTCCTTATATTCTCACTGAAGATCATTTTTTCTATTGTTTCTTTTTAGCACACATTCCCATTTAAGGTAAAGTTTAACATTAATTACTGACCTTAGCCAGACCATGCTCCCAAACATCTAAAACATCAAAATCTGGTTATGTTGGATAATTTCTGTTTCAAACTCTTTGGTACCACTGAAAGAGTTACAACAACAGTTATGCTATCCATTAACAATTCTTTCCTTACTCTATATTATAGGTAGTATTTCCCTTCCTACTACTACTACATTCATTTGATCCATAAAGCTTAGCATTCACCTTAAGACTTCTCTTTTTTTTTTTTTTTTAAACTGAATCCTGTGTTTTACCAAACAAAAACATACTTTGAAACCTACCTAGACTTTTTCAAACCACAGTTTTGTGTTCTGAACAACTTTTTAATTTCTTCAAATTTTACAGCCTGACACCACCTAGCTTTACTGAAACTAATCAGCTGGTATTTCTGCAGATATTGTAGATCTGGGAAGTTTTTTTATGCAGCTTATAGTCTTTCTGCTCTTCTCTTGTAGTTCTTCTTAAAAATTACACTTGTCATCTTCTCTTATTTGCCCACAAAATAATGAAATTATTTATGCACCAAGCCTGGAACTACTGAGAACCTTTCTCCATGTCCAGACAGCAACATCTGCATTTTCAGCAGTTTAAAAATAAACTTCCTCCATTCCTCTCTTCTTCCCAGCAGAAACACCAGGAGAGCAGTTTTGGAAAGTTCTAAAAGCTTGTCTGTTACTTATTTTGCAGTATTGTCTGCAATTAACAATCCTCACTACAGTAAACATGCTCAGCAAGAGCATCACCCAAGAGAACCGAGTATAAGTCAGAGTACAATGGATGGACAAAGAGAAGATAAAGGAAACCGTAAGATCAGCTAGGTATTGTGTGCAGTTGTAAATACAAACCATGAGACAGCAGGACAGGAGTAGTTACAAGTTTGTACCTGAAATGAAGAAAGAAAACACTGATATAAAGCATGGATTTCATACCGATCCTTTTCTGGTATATTAAAAAAAAAAAAAATGCCAGCAGGCCAGCAGTGTACCTGAACTTAAGATCTGCCCCAATATCCCAGCTTACACTTTTGTAATTGATTGCAGATCTGCTTTGGTGTTAATGGTCTGTTAAATGGAAGATTTGTGTTACTACACTGTATCATTTCTACCTTCACTCCTTTAATCTTCTGGAAGATACCCAAAGCTGACAAGAAAACATTATTTTTTGATGTTTTTTCTTCTAATTTATTACAAGAACAGCGAAAACTCACTTTGAAAGGTCAGTAATGCTCACATTAAATTTCATTTTAGTAGTCTGAAGAATTAACTCATCTTTGATTTTAAAAGACTAGTTTAGTGGAAGACATTATAAGCAGCAAAAATAAGACAAGATGAAAACCTTTCATTTGGCTGAGATTTTGCTTAACTTAGAGATAAAACCAGGAACTCCTCATGGATGCAAGATGTCTGATAAAGAACGTTATAAACCAAACTTGCAAAACACTGGGCTCTTGAATGAGCATATGCTATAAGAGCTGCAATTGTATATGAGTTAAGCAAACAATATTACCACATGTAACCACCTTCATGAGCAAATCATCGAACAGGTAAAGTACTAACACATTTTTTATGTTTGAACTTGGTTAGATGGCCATCAAGCTCTCTATTAGTGTAGCTGTGCAATTATGGCACAGGATGACATTAGAAACATGCACAAAATATTAATAATTGCATGGCCCACTTCCTGAAACAAAGTAACAAACCTAAGCATCTATTTCACGGAAGTCCAAGATCCCTGCTTTAAAGTTGTTTTTAAATGGTCCCTGGTCTAAAATTGTATTTTTTATATGTCCTTTTTCTCCTACACAGCAAAAGACTCCACAACAATAGGTGTTTATACTACCCTTTTTATTTTTAGCCAGAAATACAGTTTCATAGGGTATTTCAATAAACAGTGGTCTTTATTCCTTAAACAAAACCCCCATCTCTTTGGCATCTGACCATATTCTGTTTTGCAAACTAAAGACTATATAGGAAAATTTTACTTTCAAGATTGTTGTTCTATACATTAAATTGACACAGGTGTAGTTAACTTTTGAAAATACACATCAGTTTGTTGTAAAGATTCTAATAAACCTAAAAAAAGATAACCAAACCAGCAAAATGCAGACTACTGAAGGCAGCTTCATGAACAACTGTGGAGTAAGTAACAGAATGAGAAGACCTCTTCACTTTTCACAGCATATACACTAACTACTGCTTTCTATTCATTCTGAATGACAAACAAAATCTTAATTCTATGAGAAAAAACTGATCAAACAATTTATGTTTCAAAACAACAAGATCTTATTTTTAACTTCTTCTGCAAAGGTCATCAGCCAAAACCAAGTTGCACACTGCTTCAGTGAAAGATTGCACCTGAAAAAAGTCTGAAAATTATTTTTCATTTTTAAACATGTTACCAAAATGTTTTAAATACATCCAGGAATACAGCTGTCAAAACTGCATTTGATGTCATATTTGGATAAAAAAATTCCTAAGTAACAAAAGTAAGCCAGTGTATTCAGTTTACTCTGTTAAATAATCCAGTATCATCTCTTCAATGCCGATACAGGAATACCTCAATTGCACTCCATTTAAACAAAAAAAAAAAAAAAAAATCAGCCTTCCAGATCTCAAGTGTTCAAGTGCTTGAAGTCAACTGAATTTCCAAAGCAATGCTGAAGTTATTTGACACCTTCCTTTATTATACATGATACAGAAATCATGAATTAAAATAAAAAAACATTACTGACATACTAACACAGACATTCCAATGTATTTACTGGAATCTGCAGTGCATCCCTGTTCGTGTGTCAAGACAATGTGAAAAATAAATCCCACTAACGAAAAAAAATTTTCATTCCCCAAAAGATTTGTTTTTAATAACCCAAATATTTATCCTGAACAAGTTTTATAGAAGAGAGGAGGCAAAGCAATTACTTCCACGCAGAAACTAAAAAATAATTTAATAGTATTCAAGTAGCAAAGGTTTGTTTTATGAGTGAATCTCACTCTCATCATCAGTGCAAATGCAGTTTGAAAATGTTTGAACTGGATTGTTTAAATAGCAAGTAATCCAATTTAGCCAAGCTCACTTTCCTCTCCATGACATGAAGAAAAAAAAAATCCATTCATTTTACTGTAGAATACAGGAACAAAAAGTAAAACCAAAGAACCTCCTAAACTTGAGTACTTATCCAAGAGCAGTTTCTAACATCAAGCCAAAATTAGCAACAACCAAGCAGACATCATTAATTTTTCAGTGTTAAGTTACTGTGAATACTAGATCTAACTGTACCAAAGAAAAAAAAAAATCTCAACCCCAAAATTCAAAAGCTTTTTTTTTTGTTAAGAGGTGTCCAAAGAAATATCCACTAGTTGCAGTCAAATTTGCATCAGAAGCTGCTTGCTCAGGAAAGATTTCTCCCTCCAAGTACTTGTAACACATTGCACTGCCAAGATGCTACTCAAATAAATTACTTTCTGATAACATTTAGCTGATACAACTGCCTACAATGTGGACAGTCATGTACACAGTACAACAGTGGATTTTTGCAGCAATGGAGAAATAATCAGAAATTGGTTCTACGTTCAAGATGATAGCTCATGTGTTACTTTTTGCAAACATACGGTCCCCTCTAAGGGTAAGGTGTTGGAGCTGGTATTGTAGCACTTCTGTGTCAGCAGGTTCCTTAATGCTCATTTTGTCTAAATTGAGGTAGTCCAGGGATTTTGAATGAGCCCTTTTACCTTTTAAAAGGCAAAGAGGCAGGGGACCATGAAGTGCCTTGTAAGGTTCATATGGCAAAGCCTTAGTGCATTTATCCCCTGAGCTGGGCATCCGTCTCCTCCTCCTTCCATTTACTGCTGGGATTTCATATGGTTGATAGTACCTACTTCTAGTTTTGTACAAACGGGAGGAACGTGTAAGTCCTGAATCAAGCTGTTTGGAGCGCAAGTTCAGCCCAGATTCCCCTTTATGCTCTTCACTTCCTGTGCACTTTTGGGCTAATTTTAGCAGCTCCTCTCCAGTCGTGAAGCCAACCAGGTAGTTAGAATCCATGTGAAGGATCTGATATCCCGCAACTGTCCGTCGCATTGGTGAGCAGGGGGTACTGGAACAGCGGGGCTTCTCTGCTTCCATCCTGCCTGCAGGACTCACCTCTGCAAGAGGCACAGGGAGGGTGGATAGGGTAGTTCTGGACTCTCCATTTATGTCAACTTCCATTTTAAACACAATGCTATCCTCCTAAAAATAAAACAGAGCTTGATCAGAAATAGAGCCTTTATGCAACATGAGGAGTTGAGAGAAGATCACAGAAACGAGATTTTGTATCATCCAGAAGCTATGATCAGTACTTCTCTATTCAGCCTTGTCTTACGCTCTGGAGGGTCTTGCCTAACAAAACTATCACCAACATCTGCCTTTTAAAATTATCTTAGGTGTTTTTAATAAACATTTTTTAATAAATTTTTTTTAATAAAAGACATAATAAATTTACTCCTGATACTCTTAAACGTTAAAAACATTCTTGAGTAGTATTGCACACAAAAAAGATGCAACTTTTTAATTCATTTTTTCAGCCTTTCTGTCAATTTCATTCCTTATAGTCTCTCGCCTCTGAGGCCACCTACATCCTTTAGGACATCTGCAGCAACTGCTCCGATACTCAGCTGTATATTTTTTCTATTGACAATAATCTCAGTAAACAAACCTTTAAAAAAATGTGTCTAACAGCTATTACCTCAGACAGGCACAACCACAGGCCAGACTTGATCTAGTGAGGGTGCTGCAATGCTTCCATCTTCCAGATGTGAAGACAGCTTGCTTTAGATTCAAAGAATGGCATCCTGGCTGTTCAACAGCTGCCTTTATAGGTCACAAGCAACCCTCCTCCCTCCTAAAAGAAATCTATCATCTTGTTCACAATCAACCGAATTCATACTATTTTATTTTAATGTATTTCTAACAAAGGAAACAGTATACTAGCATTTAATGAATATAGCATAAGATTCTTACAAGTATTCTGAATTCTATGGTATTTCTTTTGAAAACAGGTTATTTTGCCCTGACCTTTCTTCCCTCACAACTATTCCATTTGGTGCCTGTACAGACACAATTGTCTGCCACAAGCCATTACGATCTCTAGCATGGAAAGACAAGGTCAGACACCAGTGGACGCCAGAACACAGAGAAGGCTTAATTCTTTTCATTTCTTTGTTTTCAGCATCATCTATACCATCTCGATGACATAGCTATTTCACAAAATAGAAAGGTCACACTTGTTTCCAAATCCATCCTTCCTTCATTGTCAGCCTCAGCTTTGCTTTGAACAGTAGCAGTAGCTCTCTAGACAACATAGTTCACAAAAAATTCAGCATAGCTTTATAATGTTTAAAGGCAATGAGACTTAAAGAAGAAAGGAGTTAGTATGCAAATGTCAAGCAGAAATACAATTCTGAATTTCATTATTGATAAGTGTAAACCACATTTGAAATCTCAGTAATGTTTCACAAGTGAGACTGACTTAAAACATGCTGTTATCAGTTTGCAGACTTTTAAAGTTGCTACTTGCTGCCATTCTGAGGCTTAGGAGGTCAAAGGCTGAGCAGCAAAGATGCAACAACCAAGGGAATACTTTATTTAATCTTCTGCAATTAGATACCCCAGAAATTCCATCAAGATCAACATCTATTCATTTGCCTTAAAAATAAGAGTGGAAGCAGTGTGCAAATCTCACTTGCAAAAGAAAATAATCTAGCCTCATGCAAAGTTTAACCCTACCTTTTCTCTGTTCAGGGACTGGGAAGTAGCAGTTTAAGTAATGTTCCCATCTCTGCTTCCCTGCTTAGTCTCAAATCAACCTGCTGCTCCCTATGCTAATAAACAAGAAGTAAACAAAATCCCCATAGTTTTACTGAAGAGGATTTTATCTGCCATTGACAAACTTTCATTATGGAGAAACTAAGACTAAAGGAGCATTAGTAATAAATGTACCTTTTCAGTTCTCACAATCATAGTCTACTTGGGATTCTCCATTACCAGTTTCGTGTAGCATCGCTTCTACAGATACACAGATAGACTTCATCCACTCAGCTTTTAGGCATTTTGAATTTAACAATACAGGTGACAGCAAAAGCTAAATAAAGAATTAAAATACTGAAGCAAACCAAACACCAAAATTTTTCTCTGAAAAAAATTCACATAGAACTCAAGAATGTTGCCCACTATATTTAATGGACTTTGAAATATATTTACGGAGTCAACTAAAACTTTCAGAATAGCAGAAGCAGTCATGCCTAATTCAGCACCATACCTAGCAGTGAGATAATAAACATGGTAAGGTTTCAGCCACTGAGTTAAAGATATTCATGACAATTCCTTAAGTAGAAAGTACAGTTCCTGCACTATCAGGAACGATGATTACTGGAGGCATAGCACAAAAAAATTTTACATTAAAACTTTTGGCTACCCTGTGGTTTTAGCCAAGAAACCTAAATATTTAACTGTTTCTGTTCTTCTAATTCACAATTTTTACCCTGTAGTTCAGAAATCATTCCAGTAATCTTCTAGAAAAACTCAATGCATTCTGTTAAAAAGCTGAAATGATGCTAGAAAAAGTATAAGTGATAGAAAAAGATATAAATAAAATAGTCATACAGCAAGGTTATAAATGAATCATATTATCTAGTCACATATAAACAGCAACAATAACAAAAAAAAAAAAAACAACAAACCAACAATCACTTGTCACAGCAATACATGCCCTAAGGAAAGGGAGGGAGGAAAAGATGTCTTCATGCCCTTTGAGCTAAAAAAGCCTTGAGAACTTGAAAGCAACACAAAGGCTCTTCTCAGGACACAGCTTTTAAAATTAATTTACTTCTGCTTGAAACATGCGTTGTGTGGCCTGGTAACAAAAAGCAATCAACTTTGAAGAGTAACTACAAGCAGGAGGGAAGGGGGCAGGAGTTCACTGCTGAACGATTACCCCTCACTGGCCAAAACAGTACAAAGGAAATAGAGCAGCAAAGTCAGCAAGCTCCAGCCTAGTACTTCAGCCTGAAACCACAAAACTTCCATTTCTGTGCCCCAGTGCAAAGAACAACCATAAAACCAAGAAATCCAGCAGACACTTGAAAGCAACAGAAACATCAGGAGCTGATGCCATAAAGATCAGAAGCTCAAGGTACGAGCACCACTAGCTGGTGAGAGAAATGACTGGCCAGCTCAAGAGGCAGAGGTCCAGAACTCAGTATGTATGTGTTCAGCTGTTCTTTACAAAGACTTTTAACCTGAGCTACTCAAGCTGCCATATGACTTCAACATGCTTTGTCTCCTTATCTAGTAAAAATAGGATAGAGAAACATTATTTAGAAGACTTCTGTAAAAGAAAATAATTTGATAAGATTCACAGTATCTGTAAGTGTAGATATCTTTACCTACAAATACATATTTAAAAATTTTAGACTGCAATTTTAGGCCATTTCTGTAGTTATAAGGCATTACATGACTACTATTATGTTCATTGCTGTGTGGTGGTGTAAGCTCATCAGTAATTCTCAGCATCACTTATAATACTGAAAAAACAGCACCCAGCATTAATTATAATACTGAAAAAAAAAAATAGTACTTCAGCTTAAAAGCGTTATTTCTTCAGATCACAGCTGCCTTATCTTCTTGCTTCTTAAAGAGAATGACAGAGCAATGCCAATTCAAGATATATAATTAAAGATTTACTACAGAATCAAAACATGGAGAAGAGGAACAAGATGGCATATCTTTTTCTTTGCTGCTGCTTCACATACTTAAAAAGTATGGAAAGTAACTGAAAATAATAGTTGCCAAGAGGATTCACTTGACCAATACATACCAAAAGTGCTTCCAGAATACAATTCACTTCATTAAGATTTCACAAGATTTTATCAAGTCTCTTTATACTATAAAGCAGGCTCTGCATATAAATTAATCTGACCCAATCCAGCTAAATATTGAGAAAATTGTCTCAAACACAGAGAAGAGGGATAATGAGTAGAAATACTAGGTTAACTACTATAAATCATTGTGTTACCTCAAAGAATACATTAATACAGTCGGGATAGCTCTTCAAGGGTAAAAACATCAAAACCTCCACGTTTTGCAAGTATAAAGGCTTTCTGATTATTGAATCTTTCATGAAGGTGTCAGATACCACTCAAAGGTTAGCATGGAAAAAATCAAAACCAGACATATATGACACATTAATGTCTAACATCACACCATGCCAGTATATGCACTGTAAATCATTTGTTGTTGGACTAAACTCTTGCTATGTGCTCTTACTGCACCCAATGCCATCTTTTGCTTGGGTTTTTTTCCTGGTCATTTGTTATTTTTTTCAGTTGAATGTATCACTTACTGTCTTTCTGAGGAGAGAAATGTAAGTGACTCAAAAAATATCAACTTTAGTTACTCAATGTTTAAAGAAGACAAAGAAAGATGAAGATGTGTTTTCCTTGACACTCCTACACTTTGTAGAAACTCTGCATGATTTTAAAACCACCACAGTAAGTTGCTCTCAGCAAAAGAACTAGTTCTCTGTAAATTGGTATTTCCATTGTTACTTATCTTCAACTAGAATATGAACTGATTTGAGAAGATGCCTTTTTTTAGGATGAGCATTAAATTTCTGTCCATCCAACTACTGATTTTATTTTTTGAGAACTGATTCTTTTTTTTTCCCTGGATGCCAAGCCTGCAGGTAGTACCATTCAAGAATCAAAGATCTGTGTCACTGATAAAATGCTTATAATCGCAATAAGCAGATGGCAGAATGGAAAGATGGTAATAGACTCAGTGATACCAGCTCTGTAAAAGAGTCAGATATATTGGATAGAGATATTAAGCCAGTTTTGACACCTCCCCTTCTCTGTGCTGCCATTACTTAAGATATACAATGCACTTAGAAGATACAAGGTTTGCCTACCAAACATCAGCAGTAAGTAAAGTCACCCAGCACATCTGAAGCCAGCACATATTTTTAATTATTTCAATTGTCTCTGTCTGTGAAGGGGAAGAATGAGGTCTATAGCTTCCTCCTGCAGTCTGAAAAGAAAAATTCACATACATATAGTACGTGCTCTTGGAAATGTCATCTTGTTTCTCTGTCACTGAAATATGCTGATGGAATTATGTACTCGTAGAGCAAAGTTTTCTGGAAAGAATTATTTCCAATCTGCAAGTAAAACAAATGAAATATTTGGTTAAAAGGGAAAAATCAAGCTAAAATTCAGCTATGTAAGAGAATCCACAAATTTGTCACATTTCTTTTCCTAGAGCTGGGGCAGCCAAGCCATAGACTTTGAGATATATGCAGCTTGTAGGTTCTTCCAGTGCAAGTTGGTGATACTGCTGCATGTACTGCCAGAGCCAGATGGTTGATTTTAGCCATGCTCATTCCCTTCAGCTGAAGGGACTTAAGACTAATGTTGCTTCATTATACACTTGAAGGTCCTCTATAATAGTTGTGCTATGTGTTATGGAATGATACAATGTTTATAGAGACAGAGAAGAGGGGTAACAATAAAACCAAACCAAACCAAGAACATCAGAGAACAAGCTCATGAAAGGTATCAATAAACTATACACACTCTTCAACAACTCTTGCCCTTCCTGAGGAGAAATTCCAAACTACTCGAAGCTAAAGAAAAAGAGAACAGAGGTAATATTAAATCATTGCACCACATGAGACAACATTCAGATGCAGTAAGAACAAAGTTTAGCACAGATTTTTTTCTCAAAATTACACGCAAGAAAATGAAATTATGCATAAAGCATATGTTATGACCCTGCAGGCCGTAAGGAAACAGATGAATGGATATTACTGAATTAATAAACCCAGTGCAATAACTTCAGGATGTGATGCAAAACAGCCTACAAAACGACAAGTGAAGATAACTACAGAAGTGTATTGGGAGAGGGGGGAGGTTCTTGTCAAAAAGTGAAGTATTGAGCCCTTCAGCAATCCAGTATACTGGACAATAAACACCACGTAGTTTATACAGAACAAGGAATCGATTTAATCTTCTTTTGTAAAACATTTAATAATTTCTAATAATAAGTCCCTACTGCAAGAAGCAACAACTACTTAACTAGTTTGTTAATTCTTGTCATTAATGCAGCTTTAAACAGAACACAATTATGATCCAGGCTACCTTTTAAAAATTAAGAGGATCACAAATGAATTACCAAGTAACTACAACTGGCAACGCCAGCAACCAGCTCAGACCAGATCAGCATGACAGAGCATACAATTTACACAGAAAAGAGACAGATGGAATTTCAAGAGTCGGTCCAGGTTAATGAATTTTGTATGAGCAGACTTAGCAAACAGGGAAAGTAAAAGAAAATGGCAGGAAAGCAAGCCATTTAACTTCTAACATCTCTTTGCCAAGCAATATTAGGTGGAAGTATTTAACAGATGGTAACTTTTCTGAAATATTTAGAGTCCTTAAATAAACACTGCAACTTCCTTGCTGGATGGAATCACAAATTAACACTTCCCCCCGACTCTATCAGTAAGCTGATGCTCCTGGACAGCATAAAGATAGCTGTTTACTATTGTTACTCATCAAAAGATGAAACAGTGAGATACATGTAAAGAAGCTGATGCACACTGTAAACCAAATAATTTTTATTCTTTAGTTAGTAAGTTAAAAGAACGTTTTCATTATAGTTGCATTTTATTTCTCTGTATTTTTGATATTCATCTTCTCATAACATTCTCTTCTCTCCAGTTTCAGGTTAGCACACATGGAAAAAAAAACCAACAAAAAACCATACCACAACCTGACTTGTCAACAAAAATTAAATTGTCTTTTAAAATAATAAAGATAGATAGGGCAGTCTCCTATACTGCCACGTCTGAAAATATAGCTGTGCAGATATTATTTTGAAACTATCAACCTAAACAGTAACAATATATTCAGCCTTTGACTAGGAATAGCTATTCACAGAAAGATACTAATTAAAAATAACACCCACTCAAAGATATCAGGAAAAATATGTTTAATCAATGCAATTTAGGGGGTTTTGTTTTCTTTTTTAACTGAAGCACTTGAAATGACTAGTTTTTTGTCTTAACTTTCTGCAATCTGCAGCAGATATCTAGGTGTTTGTTGGGAAGGTGTCTCATTCACTTATACCATCCACAATGTTAAAGGTCACTTCCTCAAACTTACTAGTTATGTATATAATGGCTTTAAAGTTTTGTTCTCTGCCTCCTTGTCAAATGCTCCTTTCCATACTTAAACGCCACCTAAAAACAAGTGTTGAAGTGTAATGCAAGTATGGAATATAAATTAATAAAAACCCAACAGGACATACAAGTACAGTAAATTTGTATTAAACTTACAACTAGTGCAAACAGAAAATTTTGTCCTGAAACATCCAGTTCATCTGACTTTACCATAACAGACTGCATTTGGATATAATTATGCATGCCTGGTGGTCAAGCTGGCACCATAAGGCTGGTCAAAGAAAAAGAGATTATAAGGAAAGCCATGCTACAATGTCGGTACTGTTATGCAAGAACTTAGTTCAATGATCGCACTGCCACTGCCTCACTTCCCTCTGTTTCAAAGTCACTGTCGAGAACCACTCTCCTGCATCTTCTAAGAAGTGCCCTTCCTCAAAGGAAAAAAAGAAAATAATAAGAAAAGCAAGCACACCAGATAAGAAAGAATATGGTTCAAAATACACCAACAGAAGAGAGGTGGGAGGAGAAGCTTTCAGTAAGGGAGATGACTGGGAAAAAGTAGGAAGACTAATCAGTTCTGAACACTTCTACTCCCCATGGCAAAACAAAGCATCGGTTCTGCAGTCCTCACTACACACCTCCTGGAAGTGCTCCAAGGACTTTTACTGTATTCAGGACAAGCTGTGTCAGAAGTCGGCCAACTGCTGGTACAAGCAGCAAGTCCTTCTCCCCACCACAGACCCTGCCCATCACTCCCACTGAGATCTATGTAACCACAAGCTCGTGCCATTGATTCATTTCCACATGCAGCCATGCAAACATGTATGTATGTACAGTGATGTACTGCCCCACTCTACAGAGCACACTAACAAGTGAAGATATGTTCACAGAAAACATGTACTAATGCACATCATTTGCTATTTTCTTTATAATAGGTACATACACACTCACACTTGCACCAGCTAAAACTCCTACGTAAAGTAGCATATAAATAACTTACAAAGAAATTAAGACCTGAGACTATTTCCCTACTCACCTGTAGACCACTCAAAACAGGACCTCAACTGTTCAGAAACACTACCGCAATATCTTAATATGCGGAGACATAATTGGCAAAACACGCCTGCCAATAAACCAAGGCAGCTTAGCAAGCTTCATACTCTGTCAAGTAATGCTTCAATGCACGTTAGAGTGCACAAACGCAGTCAATGAGTATCATGGACAGTACAATCAACATTTAAACAGAACTTTGAGCCTCGGTTTACCCTTCACTAAGCAAGATTTATTACAGAGAAATACGAAGTCACCCATAGAAAGCTGGGCACTGGTGCACTTTGCTACTATCAGATGAACAGCAAGGTCACATTCAGGTTCAGCACTTGCCTAATAGTATTAAGAATGGTATGGGGGCTGCTGATGGTTACAAGTTGTAACTGAAGAGAGCTATAAACGGCTATGAACAGATACAGGTGCTAACAGCTGAACTCGCGGCTTTTCCACTGTTTACACTGTTACTAGTGGCTGGCACACAAAGTGCACTTCAGCAGCCCCGCCGCAGGCTGTGCAGGCCCCACATGACAATTCCCCGGGCTTCCTTCGGCACGCGGGTACCTGCGCCAGCACCCCGATTTCCTCCTAGACCTACCCGGGTAGCTCCAGGAACGCTCTGCGGTGCTCCTCACTGCCTGCTTACTTCCACTGCCTTCATCAGCTGCTGCTGGGGAAAGCAAAGCAGCC